>NC_134859.1:3300000-3437500 GCF_049852395.1 Peromyscus maniculatus bairdii | reverse complement strand
GAACCCAGATCTCACTCAAGCAGCCCCTATCACTAGCCAGCTTGCCTCGTCTGTACAATCTCCACCCTCTGAGCACTCCCTGGCTTACAGGCAGCTACCATGCTCACTTGAAATTTTCTGGGGATCCAAGCTCCAGTCCTCAGCCTTGCTGCTTATGCAGCAAACATTTTAAGTATTAAGTCATCTCTCCAGCCATTTTGCTTTGTAAATACTTATATTTCACATATATGTGACATTATGCAATATTCCATTGTATAATATACTCTAGGTATAAGGAACTCATCTATTTAAAGGCTGAAATACACACACATACATACTACACACATACATATGTGTATTGCACTTGACTGCCTACTCCTCTTTCCATCTCTTCGTCCTACCTGGAAGGTCACAGCCTTTGGATGACATCTGCACTTTCATATTCACTGCAGCATTGTCCTCTAGGTTTTGAGTCCTCTGAATTTGTCCATTTCTCAAGTCTCAGGTATGCTTTAGGGCTTCAGTGGAGGCAGTTGGTGTGTGGAGACTCAGTCCACGGATCCCCCAGAGCAGCCCTTGCTCTCCTTTCTGTTCAGATGCACTGTGACTTTCTCTCGTCTGTCACTCAAACACGGACACTGCTGTAGGTCCACCAGCTTCCCAGCCTTCCCTGGGTCTCTGCAGAGCTGCTCATCCAGGAGCCGGTGGGCGGCTCCCACACTAGATGGCACTCTCTTCAGCCACTGCCATGACTGCCAGGCCGGGGTCAGCCCTTCCCTGGTGCTTCCGCTCTGATTGCTGCTCCATAGCCATTCAGGAAGCCAGGCCCAGAAGAGCTGGGACACCTCCAAGGTCTTCACTGTGCTCTGGGACCAAGCATAAAAGTGGGGTACTTGTTATTTTCTGACTTCCTGATGACATCTAGCTTGGGTGACAATTTGGAAAGAATTAGGGTGAGCATCCCTGTTCTGGATATATGGAATCCAAAATGTTCTAGCACAGGAAATGGCTAAATTTGGAATTTTGGATTAGGAATGTGCAACCTTGTGCATATGCAGATATTTAAAAGAGCCTGATGTGGTGGCACATGCCTAGAATCCCAGAGTAAGGAGTTCAAGGTTATCTCTGGCTACAGAGCAGAGTCTCAGGCTAACCTGGGCTACATGAGGCCCTGTCTCAACAAAACAAAAAAACAAATAAAACACAAAAACTGAAATATGAAACATTTATTTTAGATAAGGGATACTCAACCTGTGCACAAGGCTGAGGAATGCGGCCCCTTCCTTAGCTCCTCTTGAGTATTGAGGGTTCCTATCGGCTGCCCGTGATTGCCACTGCTGTACAGCTGTCTTAGGGGTTCTATTGCTGTGAGAGGCACTATGACCATGGCAACTCTTATAAAGAAAACAATATGGAAGACGGTTGTTTGGCTCAAACTGTTCGGGGGCACCCAGGCAGGGGGTGGGGATCCGTCCCTAGTACATGGGCAGGCTTTCGGGAGCCCGGTTGACTGTGGTGTGACGCCTTACACAACCTTGGTGCAGTGGGGAGGGGCTTGGACCTGCCTAGGTTCAGTGTGCCGGGCTCTGCTGACTCCCCATGGGAGATCTT
Organism: Peromyscus maniculatus bairdii; assembly: GCF_049852395.1. Classification (NCBI taxonomy): domain Eukaryota; kingdom Metazoa; phylum Chordata; class Mammalia; order Rodentia; family Cricetidae; genus Peromyscus; species Peromyscus maniculatus. Next base: position 3,435,910 of record NC_134859.1, on the reverse strand, counting down.
GATTTGGGGGATGTGGGGATGTGGGGTGGCTAGGGAGAGAGGGCTGGAGGGTGGGAGGAGGGATGAGGGAGGATCTGTGGGTGGTATGCAGAGGGAGTAGAAAATGTCTTCTTTTTCTTTCCTTCTCTCTCTCTCTCTTTCTTTTTTTTTTTTTTTTTAAAGATTTATTTATTATGTATACAGTGTTCTGCCTGCATGTATCCCTGCAGGCCAGAAGAGGGTGCCTGATTTCATTACAGATGGTTGTGAGCCACCATGTGGTTGCTGGGATTTGAACTCAGGACCTCTGGAAGAACAACCAGTGCTTCTAACCTCTGAGCCATCTCTCCAGCCCAGAAAACTTAATACAGAAAAATGAAAACAAAACAAAACAAAAAACCCGAAAAGCAATTAACTGTAGGCTCGCTCACAGTTTCAGAGGTTCAGTCAGTTATCATCATGATGGGGAGCATGCTGAGAGTCCTATATCTTGTAGGCAATAGGAACTCCACTGAGACATTGGGTCATATTCTGAGCATAGGAAACCTAAAAGCCCACCCCCACAGTGACACACTTCCTCCAACAAGGCCATGCCCACACTAATAAAGCCACACCTCCTAATAGTGCCACTCCCTATGAGATTATGGGGGCCAATTACATTCAAAGTACCACAACAGCTTTACCCTCTCCCTTTATTCTGTGAGCAGCTGGGGCACGAATACCTTCAGGCACAGTGCTGGGTATATTGCAGTAGCAAGTAACAGGAGTGACCCTGGTGTCCTATCCTATGGCTTGCATCCTGGTGGAGGTGACTTTGAATGATCTTTTGGTTGTCAATCAAGCACCTTTCTTTCTTTCTTTCTTTCTTTCTTTCTTTCTTTCTTTCTTTCTTTCTTTCTTTCTTTCTTTCTTTCTTTCTCTCTCTCTCTCTCTCTCTCTCTCTCTCTCTCTCTCTCTCTCTCTCCCTCCCTCCCTCCCTCCCTCCCTCCCTCCCTCCCTCCCTCCCTCCCTCCCTCCCTTCTTTCTTTCCTTTGTTTTGTTTTTTGAGACAGGGTTTCTCTGCATAGCTTTGGAGCCTTTCCTGGAACTCACTCTGTAGCCCAGGCTGGCCTAGAATTCAGAGATCCACCTGCTTCTGCTTCCCTAGTGCTGGGATTAAAGGTGTGTGCCACCATTGCCCAGCTTCAAGCACATTTCTTAGTATACTACAACACACACACACACACACACACACACACACTAGGAGACTTGGCTGTATAGTGCAGGAAGACCACTCTCAGGAGTGATTGCTGAACTGAGAAAACAGTAACAAGGTACCAATGCCTGTCACAAGAAAGAGCCAGTGTGAAAGCCTAGATTTAGGAATGGCCAGCAAAGCTGTCCAGAGACAGGCTTGAGGGCAGACTTGGGACATAGAGAGTGTGGCCTGATAGCTCAATAAGGACTTCAGGCCGTCAAAATGAGAAAGATTACTGCTAAAGGTGCCCAATGGAATAATGAAAGGTCACATTATTATTTGATCAAATTTATTTACACACTGCAAACACACATGGCAGACTCAGTAAGTACTGTGAAGCCACCAAGTTTTAAAATAAGGAAACAGCAACTGCAGCAACTGACTGAAGGAAAGAGAACCTGAAGAAAGAGAACCCAGTCAGTAGAAGATTTTCTGGAAAAATGCTGTGATTATTCAAAAAAATTTGCATACACACACACACACACACACACACACACACACACACACACCCTCTCTTGAAGACAAAAGCAGCGTTTTATGTAGTTAGGTAGAAAAAGCCACCAGCCAAATTTTTTTTTTTGGCCTGTGCAGCCAAGTTGCTCTGGTTAAGTGAGAAAAACAACCTCTCCCCTCAGTGTCTACCGCAAAAAGTATCAGCAGAGCCTGCTCCTGGCTCAAGGCAATATCATGCTTACTCCATGACTGCAGAGCCAGGCAGGTGCTGCCTAGGGGGTAAGAATGCAGAGTTCAAATACAGACAAACCGTGTTTCTGCTGCCTCTTCTTCAAAGACTTTGCTCTAGGACCATGTCACGAGGGTAGGTAGCATCTACAGCTGTGAGCATCGGGCCTAGGTATTTGTGGGGCCTTAAAACTCGTCTTTTGCCTTGTAGTTTCTACCTGCAGTGACACTCACCCGAGGCAGATGTTTAAGCCATGCAGTGTGTTCTGTTAGCTAAGCACACAGTTCACTGCCCCTCACCTCTACCCCGCCACAACCTGTAAAAAATGTAGTGAAGATGGCCACCCATCCCACCCTCCTCCACAAACTCCTTCTTCTGAGCCTTGAAAATCCAATTTGAGACCACTTAAAATAACTTTTCCTCTTTAGTGGCCCCTTGACTTTCTAATTAAAGTGACTAATGGGAAGGGGGTAAGAACTGACATTTCTGAATCTGTGGGGGTGGCAACTATAAGCAAAGAGTGTATGAGTCTGTTACTATAATGAGATCCCTGAGGTTAGGTACTTGATAAAGCAGAGAGGTTTATGTATTGTTCAGGGCCTTCAAAGGCAGGCATGGTGGCTCTGTTAAAGTCTGCTTGGTAGATAGTAACACCATGGCAGAGATCACTCTGCAAGACAAGAAGCCAGAGAGCAATTGGAGCCAAAGAACAACCTAAGAGCCACCCACTAGGACCTTGTCACAGCTTCATGATGAGGATCAAACTTCAAAGTCTAGAATCCGCTGAGGACAAGTCATATCCAAATTAAAAACCACAGCAACAGCAAGGAGTAACGCCCCACCGGATGTGGCGTGCTCTGCCCGAATCTCTGTCCTTCCATGCCCATAGATGGGCTGGCACCCTGGAACCAGCCTGGGCCTTTCAGAGCTAAAACATCAGCTAAAACACCCAAAGAACATTCAAAAACAGAGCACGTGCATGTGGGAAGTCTTTTATTATTTTTTCTTTTAATGAGATTCTTTTTGTAAAAAAGGCATGGGAGTGAATGGAACAGTGACATGTCATCTAAGTTACATGGATACTCATTGGTTCCCGTAGCTGCAAGCTCTACCTTGATAGAGCTGCTCCAGTGACACCTGGAAATGCCATGCCATTCCTTTCCTTAGCACAGTCTCAGGTTTCGGAATCAGCTCTTTGATTTGTGTTTTGGAGACAAGGACTTACTTCATTTCCACTGCTTCATACCATATCCTTGTCCCCATTCTGGGGCTGCATTTTTCACATGGATCTTGGACAAAGGGCATGCCTTCCGCCCACTGTAATTAAACTTTCTCCCATCATGGAGTCAAGCCCACATGTTTTGGGTTCAGGGGTTGCAGTAATCACATCTGGACAACTGGACTATTAGTTTTGCCCCTTATCCAACTTCTTTCCTGACTTCTTACATTCTGCTATAAAGAAAAATGAAAACACACTGGGCGGTGGTGGCGCACGCCTTTAATCCCAGCACTCGGGAGGCAGAGGCAGGTGGATCTCTGTGAGTTTGAGGCCAGCCTGGTCTACAGAGTGAGATCTAGGACAGGCACCAAAACTGCACAGAGAAACCCTGTCTCGAAAAAAACCAAAGAAAAAAAAAAAAAAAAAAAAAAAAAAAAAAAAAAAAAAAAAAAAAAAAAAAGGAAACAAACAGGAGTGTAGCCAAGCACTACAAGATCATTCTGGTTTGAAAAATTTAATTTTCTTGTGCTACCTAACAATGAGCGCTGGTGTGTCACCAACCTGTAACATAATTAACTTCTTGTATCTTTTGTTCCATATGAATTTACATATCCAATTATCTTTTTATTTAATTTCTCATGGTTTTGCTACATTGACTAAACTTTTTAATGAGAAAGTTCTTTAATTTAATGGGCTTTGCGGTTCATTTATAACCAGTGAGTTTTTAAAGTCGGTTTAGGATCCCCCGTGCCACTGCAGGACACTGTAAAACTTCCGCAGCAGGGTAGAGAGCCCCGGTTAGCATCAGGCTAGGAGCTGTGTGGAGGGTCAGAGCCAGAGGTCAGCGCTCCAGGAAGAGGCAGCAGAGCGGATTCCACCAAGAAAAGGATTTTAAGTAACTCACACTGTTTTTTTGTCCAGGGGTATTGTATGTCAGTGGTAATTAACATGATATAGTTTGCCCAGGGACAGTTCTGGGTTGTTCTCGGGAGAAGTCTGCATCACATCCAGTTTTCCCACTAGGTTCATTGTGATCTGATAATGCTGTGGGCTGGCCGCAGCGGGAGGACATAAACAGGGCAGACACATGGGCTGTACAGTGTCTTCGTGCTGCAGCCTCTCTCTCAGAAATAATTCCTCTGGTCACCTGGAACACAGAGTCTGTATACGAAGGTGACATCTGTCATCAGAAAGGCAAACACACCCTCACGTGGACCACCTGTGTTTGCACCATCAGCAGTAACAGAAGTCTTGAAATTCGCATCAGTGGTGGTTATGAAGCTCCCTGTTATGAGGAGTCTATGGCCCTGGGACAGAGTGGTACTATTTGGTCGGTCAGTAAGAAGGAGGGACCTTTGTTTTCCCAGTGTTCTGGGAGTCATGACCACAATTTAACAAAAGCAGAAACAGTTTGTTGGAGGAATTATTGATGATCACACTTGGGTACTGAGCTGGGATTGTGGGCAGAGGTGGGTATTGACTGAAAACTGTAAGAAACAGTGGGAATCCAGGGCAGAGTTGAAAGCTGCACCATGAGGAGAGTTTACCCAAACATCATGTGGGAAGTCTCACACCATAATTAGAAAATATTGACAGCCTTCTTTTCTGGCTTTTTAAAGGGAAGACAGCCCTCTTTTGAATATAATTGAAGCTAGGACCCAGCATTTTGATTTATATAAAAGGACATCCATTCACAAACTTGCCTGTCTACTCAGACATTGCTATGAGGGGCTGTGGACATTCGTGGGCATGAAACCTGGGTGGATTACATGGGGAATCACTCCTTCATCAGCTCCTTCAGGTCCTCGTCAATTCCTCTCTTGCTCAGCTCTTCTAAGCTGTAGTAACGGTGAACAACTTTCTCAGCAGTGATGACCACCACCCGGAGCCCGTGGGTGTCTCTGCCCAGCTGGCACCCGATTGCAGATGAAACCACCATGTCAAGATCCTGGTAGGTTCCCCCCGCATTCCTGTGGTAGTGGCCCGAGAACACAGCTCTGATACCTGCAGGGAAGGCAAAGACATGAGAGGCCTTAGGACTTCCATGTAGGTAACCTGTGGGAGCCAAATTTTGATTCTGCGAATGATATTAACATTAATGCTAACTACTTGAGAATGCATTAAATGAACTTTTCATAGTAGCTCATTAACGTAGTTCACGAAGTTCCTTAAAGTGTAACCGTCACAGGGCTGGGATGTAGCTCTGTCCTAGAGTGTGTAAGTCAATTCACTAGCACGTGGGAGGCCCAGGCGTAACTCTCACTGTACTCTCACTGTATGCATGTACATGAGCACATGTATCTAGAGTTCTCCAGCATACCTCTGAGCTTGAGAATCTCAACCTGAGGCTCTAGAAGGGACAATTCCCAGATTTTATAGGGGATCTCTAAATGACAATGAAGAAATCAGGTGCGGATGAGGGTGTGTGTGTGTGTGTCTGGGCCCATGAGGCCAGGACAAAAACAGAAAGTCCTGATTGCTCACACTGAACCAGAAGAAAGAAACATCTTCCAGCGCTTTAAGAAACTTCTTGCTAAGTAAGGCAGTCCAGACACCTCAGTCAGGCAGGAGTTCACTCCAGGGTGATTAATTATAAGAAAGGCTTACAAGTACCAAAATAAACACCTTTTGTATGTCAGAGTTCTTAAGAAAGACTAGCAGCTATAAAAACAAGATCCTTTGACAGAAAACAGACAAAAATTGAATAATGGGAAGCAAAGAAAACCCAGAAACAGGGTATTAAGACACACACTAAAACCCCCGATAAAACAAATGGAGTAAATTCTATTCGCTAACAGTCAAAGAAGAAATGAGCCAACAGAAGAAGAGAATCAAGGAAGTGAATCGGAAGACACACCAGATACAAAGCAGTAGACACGGAGCCCTGAACTAAAGAGGTGTTTGGGAGACTGGGAACAGAAACTAGAAACAGAGAAAGGAGGAAATAATGCAGAAAAGAAGAGATTATTAGCTTAAAAATTTCCAGAAAGAGCCGGGCGGTGGTGGCGCACGCCTTTAATCCCAGCACTCGGGAGGCAGAGCCAGGCGGATCTCTGTGAGTTCGAGGCCAGCCTGGGCTACCAAGTGAGTTCCAGGAAAGGCGCAAAGCTACACAGAGAAACCCTGTTTCGAAAAACCAAAAAAAAAAAAAAAAAAAAAAAAAAAAAAAATTTCCAGAAAGGATGAAGACATGGGTCCTCAGAGAAAACTGTGGAGCAGGGAACAACTTCCACACCGATGTACAGTGTAGTAAAACTGTGGTACGTCGAAGTGGAGGAATTAGGATGCCCTTAGAAGGACAGCAAGGCGGCACCAGGAGGACACAACAGTCAGGCCAAATATTGAGAGCAGAAGCCAGGAGCCTCAAGTCCTACACCTAAGCTCACCCAACACTTGAGGGCAAAATAAAAGACATGTCTAGAATGTCAGATCTCACCATTTCCAAAATATCTGCTTATGAATTATCAAGAGAAATAATTCAGCAAGGGATGGGATGAAAAACAAAAAAGAGAAACACTGCTGGGTGAATCCTGAGAAGCCACTTTGGTAACTACTGCTGGTTTGTTGATTAAAACCATGTATAGTTTTTACCGTTAAAAGTGAGAGCAAGCAGTGGCACAGGCAGTCGACGTCTGTGTAGAACAGTCAGAAAGCAGCGAGCATCCACGTCTTCCAGACAGGAGGACACTCTGCAGGGCTGCTGTCAGCCACCGTAATTCTCAAAAATGTTAGACCCAGAGCTAACAACCCAGAGCCTCCACTCGAGACAAAGACCCAAGAGAAATGAAACACACATCGACGCTGATGGCCTCGCATGCAGGAATGAACTAAATGTCTGTCCAGAACAGTGTTCAGCCATAAAAGGAACAAAGTATGAGTACCGACTACAATGTTAGTGAGCCTTGAAAACATTAAGCTAGGTGAGAGAAAAGGCCATAAAACGTAAGACTCCGCTCATATGAAATGTTCCGAGTAAACAGAGTTAGAGCCCAACAGTAGATTACTGACAGAGGCTGAGAGGCGTAGGGGCTGATGCTATGAATACAGGGATTCTCTGTGAAATGGGAAATACAAATGGCCAGCTCCTAGACAATGGTGATGGTGCACAACCTTTTGAAAATATTTAAACCACTGAATTTTACTTTGAAAGGGAGAATTTTATAATGTGGATTACATAAAGCAATTTATGGGAAGAACAGGAAGCTAGAATATTTTACTTCAGGTGTTTCCAGAGGATTGAAGCTGTGCGTGCGTGCCTGCGTGCGTGCGTGCGTGCGTGCGTGCGTGCGTGCGTGTGTATGGATATGGTACAATGCTGACTGAAGCTGACGGTGATGCTCACTTACAGGTGATGGCTATATTGTACACAGATGCCCCTCTCACCCATGAGCAAGACAGCATAACCCCCAGTGGATACCTGAAACTGGCTGTGCCGACCCCAGGTATGCTTCCCTGTGTACACAGATGCCATGAATACCATGCTTCCCTGTGTACACAGATGCCATGAATACCATGCTTCCCTGTGTATACAGATGCCATGAATACCATGCTTCCCCTGTGTATACTGACCCCATGAATACCATGCTTCCCTGTGTATACAGATGCCATGAATACCATGCTTCCCCTGTGTATACTGACCCCATGAATACCATGCTTCCCTGTGTATACAGATGCCATGAATACCATGCTTCCCCTGTGTATACAGATGCCATGAATACCATGCTTCCCCTGTGTATACTGACCCCATGAATACCATGCTTTCCCTGTGTATACAGATGCCATGAATACCATGCTTCCCCTGTGTATACTGACCCCATGAATACCATGCTTCCCCTGTGTATACTGACCCCACGAATACCATGCTTCCCCTGTGTATACAGATGCCATGAACACTATGCTTCCCCCATGTACACACATGCCATGAATACCATGCTTCCCCCGTGTATACAGATGCAATGAATACCATGCTTCCCCCGTGTATACAGATGCAATGAATACCATGCTTCCCCTGTGTACACAGATGCCATGAATACCATGCTTCCCCTGTGTATACTGACCCCATGAATACCATGCTTCCCCTGTGTATACTGACCCCATGAATACCATGCTTCCCCTGTGTATACTGACCCCATGAATACCATGCTTCCCCTGTGTATACTGACCCCATGAATACCATGCTTTCCCTGTGTATACTGACCCCATGAATACCATGCTTTCCCTGTGTATACTGACCCCATGAATACCATGCTTTCCCTGTATATACTGACCCCATGAATACCATGCTTTCCCTGTGTATACTGACCCCATGAATACCATGCTTCCCCTGTGTATACTGACCCCATGAATACCATGCTTCCCCTGTGTATACTGACCCTATGAATATCATGCTTTCCCTGTGTATACTGACCCCATGAATACCATGCTTCCCCTGTGTATACTGACCCTATGAATATCATGCTTTCCCTGTGTATACTGACCCCACGAACTCTATGCTTTTTTATGCTCCCTGAGGCATTGCCACACAGTAATGGAGTTCATCTGTCTTTTCATATGTTCTGACTTATTGCCAGTCTTGCACTTTGGGGCTATTAATCAAAAGCATGGTTACCTGAAACAAGCTGTGATACTGTGACAGCCAATGTGGTACCTGAGAAGGCTACTGCATGACTAAATACATGGGCAGCATATATAGTGTGGATATTGACCAAAGGGCAATCCAGAGCAGGACAGAGTGGGGTAACACTAAGTGATGCTTCAGCACGCTCTTCAGCATAGCACAGAACTTACAATTTATAGACTGTTCATTCCTGGAACTTGCCAGTCAATATTTTTAGATGGGAGGTACATGTGGATAGCAGACCTCTAGACTGGGCAGGCTACTGAATTTAGAAAGGAGGTAGTTTTACATTTGCTGGTATTGTAAGGGGGTTCTTAACAAGGGGATAATTACTCCCTTTCTCATAACTGTAAATCAGCTGTTCTCAACCTGTGGGTCACGACCCCTTTGACAAACTGCTATCTCCAAAAGTATGTACATTATGATTCATAACAGTATCAAAATTACAATTATGAAGTAACATCCAAGATAATTGTATGGTTGGGGTCATCACAGCATGAGGATCTGTATTAAAGGGTCGCAGCACTAGGAAGGTTGAGAACCACTGCTGTAGGTCAATGCTTACAATGACCATGACTTGATCTGTTGGTCAGGAGCAGTCCAGGAAGGAGATGTGAACGGGACAGTGGTGGCCAGATGGACCCAGCAAGGGCATTAGGGCTGCAGGTGCTGTTACACCAGGGTGAACCACACAGAGCTGTGGTGGGAGCGCCTGGACTAGGCATCTGAGGAGTCTGCACTACACATGGAGAACCAAATGCTCCTGACTGCCAGACCTGAGTCTGAAGGCTGTTGTCATCTGAAGCCTGATCAAGAGCTTGGGACGACCAATTTCCCTTGGGGACTCAGTAGCTGCACAGAACATACTGCACAGTATTCTCTGTCTACGCTAATGTTAATGAAACACGAGTCAATGTGTAGCTTACAGTCATAAACAGCACTGCTTTTTTGCAGAGGAAATGCCTGGTAATCTTGAGAAGGGCTCACAATAGCAGTAGTTAGCCAGACTCAGTTTGGCTGAAGTGTCAAGTCATGTTCCTTGGCATTCATGGAGATAGGACCAGGGGCCTTGACTGGACTTTCAGAGTAGAACTTACTGGGCCTCAGTCACGTGCTCTGCAATATGTACGTTCCCTTTCTGTGCCCCCCAACACTCTGAGGGTTCACCATTTACTATTAGTGTCTAAAGACAAAGAAAACGACCAAATCAGAATTCTTAGCAGAGCAAAGATACCTAAAGAGGACTAGAAATAAATAGTCAGTAAGCAAAAGAGATTCCGTCGTGTAACAAGGAACTAACATTGGGGTTCTTAGTGAGAAATCAAGTAATGGCAATGTGATGGTTACAAAGGAAGGGTCTGGAAGGAGGTTGAAGTCTGTCTAAAAGCAGAGAGACTGAACCATTCCTTCATGACTCTGATGGTCCTCTCAGAAGCTCTGGGTCTCCTGGCTGGCTGAGAAACCACCAGAAACAGGAAGGATGAGATGCTGTAGGCAATGACGGAGCTTCTGTGGATCAGAACTGGATCTGTAGGAAGCCTGGTGAAGTTGGGCAGTGGGAAATTCTGGGTCTCTTGCTGACTCTAAGCCATGCCTAGGCATTTTAAATCTGAACATGCTTTCTTTGCATGGCCTTGTTAACAAGGTAGGTGGGATACAAAGGGGAGATCCTTTTTGATCTCATCCTGGTGCTTCCTCCCAATGGTCCTGGGGCCTCTCACCATTTCCATGGTCCAAATGGGAAAAGAGAAGCCCAAATAGGTTAAGAAACTAACACAGAGCCTGATCTCAGATACTTGCAGACACAGGTTCAATTTTATTGGGGCATGGGCACATTTTGACCTTTATGGCTGATTCCTTACCTAAGATGAATGCTAACAATAGCACCCCTGTGAGCAGGACAAACATCTGGAGAGAAGCAGGGGAGTGTTAACAAGCTTACTGCCTGGCCTGGACTCTGGATAGCCTTTCTCCAGAGCAGCCCAGCTGCTCATTGCTGGCCTGGGGCCCAGCTCTGTGCTGGCATCTGAGCTCTGCAATGTGCGAGCTGAGTCCAAGTGGTGATCCCACTGAGTTCACGCCTATAGGCTGTGAGACCTTGTCAGAAGTTTAACTGCCTTAGTGATTCCCCTGAGTTCACGCCTATAGGCTGGAGGCCTCATCAGAAGTTTGACTACCTGGCTCTCCAGCAGCTTCTGAGCACTGAGCCACACTCAACGGTGGAAAGAAATGCACTGATAAATCATGGCTTCCCTGGTGTGGCATATATGGGTATGGAGCTCCCAGGAGTCAGGCAGAGCTGCTATTCCTCCTGTTCTTCAGGCATCTGTGGTTCACATGCCTCTGTGGTTCCTTAATTGAGAATCATGGATAAACTGATTTTGAGTTATAAACTGTTCTCTTAAAATTACTGCCAGAGAAAGGATTCCCAGTGAAGGCAGCCCCTGCATCTGCCAGGACCTTGTGTGTGGCTGTCATTGCACATTTATTTCTCCATGGTATTAAGTCATAAAGAGACAAAAAAAGTTATTTTTTAAACTGCCTTGACTCAAATTTATTTGCAATCAATCAGAGGATTGGGATACAATCTCTGTATAATTTAATGCCCTGATATTGGAAACTTGCCATAAATCACAGAAGTGAGGTGCAACCTACAATTCTGGTCAGAAAGGCGGGTGCCCTAAAAGCTGGAGTGCTTCTGACTTAGGTCTGAAATGCACTGAGTTCTAATTGGACAGCTTTCATTTTTATCCTGTGTTGAGTATATATTTATGAAAATCCTATGCCACTTTATACTGCAGCAGGAACAGTGAAAACTACATAAGTCTCCAAGCACATTTGATTTATTCTTCCTCAGTGGTGAGGAAAACTGTAACTCACAAGGGGAGGAGGGTAAGGAAGGAAGGTGGGTGTGGTGTGACCCTCAGAAAACAGGTCCACATACACAGTCTCTCAAGGAGCGGGATTTCATCAGCAGGCAGCCAGGATGCCAGTGTGGAGGGACATGATTGGTGAACCCACTCTGGGTTCTTAAAGTGAGGGCACCATGGGTTTCCAGTCTGGGGGTCTGCACTTCCTTCTCACCTTTCTGGTGGGGACACGTGGTGGTGGTTAACTACAGGCTCTTAGAGAAGTCAGGAGACTTCTGAAGTCCCCAGTCAATCTGAAGCAGTTACATGTGCCAATCCCCCTCCTGACGCCATATGTTGGTAATGCATAACAGGACACTGGGAAAGAGGGTCAAGGTGGGCTCCAGCAGCCTCGGAACCAAAGTCTGACAAAGGCATCTGAATGCACTTCCAGCACTTGAACCCTGCGGACACTGGACTTGGGAAACAAGCTCTTCCCAGTATTTTCCAGGAGGGCTGGGAGTGGAAGTCTGGATGTGGGATACAGCAGCAGGCTCAACAGGGGTCAGTTGTGCTGGAGGACAGGGGGCTGAAGAGCTGGGCAAGGGCAAGCTGGATCTGGGCTGGGGAAAGGCGGGAATGACTTAAGCAAAGTGCCAACCTCACACCTGTCTTCTTGCCAGACACACGGAAGAGGCATTGCAACGCTCAGCCTTCAGCTGATCAAACCCTCCTGCACACTCTTGAGCTGGTGTTCATTCACGTGGGACCCCAGGCATTCCACAAAGCTTCCGAGGATGGCTCCTCATTCCACTGACCTACACCTTCCAGAATGGTCAGGGATTTCAGCTTCTGTGGACCCCATGGACCACTCAAATTCTTTTTGTAGTGTGGAAGCAAGAGAGAGGAAGGATGTGAGCCAATAAAACTAAGTGGGAGGAGGGCAACCTCCACAAGGCAGAGAGAGACACTACTAAAAAATATGCAGTCTACTGAAGAGGTTCAGCCAAGATCTCAAGATTCTGCAGCAGCTGCAGGTCTCTGTGCTTCTCAAGACTAACAGAAAGGACACATGTGATACTGAACATAGCTCATGAAAACATTCGTGCTGTTCCTTATCAGGAGATGCCAGTGCACAGAGCTCAGAGAGCACATCCTTCTGTGAACAGGAGCACCTGTGCAGGGAAGGACGTCCGGGAGTCTCAGTGTGGAGATGTCTGTTCAGCAAGCTGGAGGCCCTGGATTTGACCTCAGAACTGAAACATAAACAAAACATCCCCCGCCCCCATGAATTGGCAGTTAGAGAAATACAGCAATATGTGCACAGAGTTAGCCTCAAAATTTTTATAAAACATAAAACTGGCTGAGCTTGGTGGCACACACCTCTAATCCCAGCACTCAGAAGGGAGGCAGATCTCTGAGTTTGAGGCCAGTCTGGTAAACATAACAAGTTCCAGGTCAGCCAGGGCTACATAGTGAGACCTCGTGTTAGGAACAATTGCTAGAATTTTGACTGAATCTGTGTATCAGTTTTGGGAAACTGCCATATTGCCTGCCTGCAGAATCATGGCATGTCTCACCTTCCCACTTAAAAGCTTTTGCTTTCACAAGGTTTCCGCTTTCCTCCTGACACCATGTTACTCTTGGGTTTCCGCTTTCCTCCTGACACCATGTTACTCTCCGGTTTCCGCTTTCCTCCTGACACCATGTTACTCTCCGGTTTCCGCTTTCCTCCTGACACCATGTTACTCTCGGTTTCCACTTTCCTCCTGACACCATGTTACTCTCGGGTTTCCGCTTTCCTCCTGACACCATGTTACTCTCGGTTTCTGCTTTCCTCCTGACACCATGTTACTCTCGGGTTTTTGTTTTCCTCTTGGTGGTGCTGGAGATTAAGTTGTTCTCAAAAATGTTTGCTAAGAGTATATAAGAACATAATTGATTTTTGCCTATTATTAGCCTTACAGTCTTGGGACTTTACTAAATAACTTACCAGTAAATGTTTTTGTGGATTCCTGGGATTTTCCAAATTAAAAACAACAACCACCTGCCAACAGGTACTGCTTTAACTTTGATCTTTATGTCTTTCCTTTTTCTTGCCCTTTTACAAGGGTAAAAGTGTCCAATAAGACTTAAAGAGGTGTGTGGCTAAGAACTACAGCATCTTTCCTTGATGGAAATTGAGTCTTTTTATTGCTATTTTTTCAGACTTGACACAATTCAAAAATTCAAGTTATTCTTCAGAAAAATTTAAATAACTAAAATTCCCATCAAGGTTGTGAGTCTGGCCACAGAGATTTCTCCAGTGGCAATCTCAGTAGGAAGTGATCTGAAGCACGACACACAGTAGGTCCTTCTTACCCAGAACATCCGGGAGCTGCTGCCCGAATGCCAGTTTTGTATCATCGTGCTGACAGCTGGTGTCTTACTCCTGACCGAGCCCCAGCACTCACTACGGTGGACACCATGGTATGCAGTGGCCCCTGGACAGCGGATGTGTCCATTCTCTGCTGTTGGGAGGGTGGGTTGCTCAGAATGCAAAGCAACTTCTTTCTTAGGAGGGTCCCTTCCCTTGAAGGGCCCGAAGGAGTCACGGCCACTCAAGCAGCAGACCATATGGAGCCACTTAATGAACTGTTCAGGACAGAAAAGTCCCCTGGCTGGGATTTCTGGAGCTGGGATGAGGCGGAAGGAAATGCAGGGGTAACTGCAAGAAGGTTACAAGGTTGCTTTACCGGGAAAACAAAGTACAGAGCAGGTTGTGGTGTGCGTAAACTTTCGATGGTTATGTGGATATCTCAAAGTGTTACCAGAAAAAGGAAATCACTCATAGTAACTGCAGTTAAAATAATAGTAACTCCAATAGTAACTGGTGACCTACTTTGGTCCAGGCACTGTGAACAAGCTTTAGGACATGTTATTTAAAATTTCTTAACATTCTTTTTTTCTTTTTCCCCCTGTTCACAGTCTTAAAATGCATAGCTATACATAGATTGGGTGCCTGGCCCGGCCTCAGGATGGGACCCCCAGGGATCCGGCTGAGTCAGGTGATGGGTGAGACCACACCTTTCTTGGCTTTGCTGCAGTCCCCCTTCCTCATTCCCCTGTCCCCAAGTGTCCTCCTAGGGAGCGCCTAACACTGTCGCTGGCCAGACTTCTGAGATGGCATTGCTGTGACTGCGGATGAACTTCAGGAGGTAAGTGACAAACTGGCTCCGTGGCCACCCAGCACCTCCTCTCTTAGGTCCATGTTAAATAACGGAAACCTGCTATCATTTCAGCTTGCTCTCTTCACTACTGTTTTTAACCACCTACAAAGTAAATCATGCCTCAAGAGAGATGAAAAAACTGTGGCTTACACACACACACACACACACACACACACACACACACACACACACACGCACACACGCAAACACAGCAGACGTAAAACAGAAAGAGGACCATCTCCACGAGTTGACAACGAGTGACTGCTAAGAACAGTGACTAAGTTAACAAACAGAAACAAACAAAAGTGGACACACGAGATAGGCTATCCTTTGTGTGATGCACGCAACTTGCCCTCAAATAGATCAGCAATATATGTATTTCATATACACATGCAACAGCTCTCAAAAACAATCAGATTAATAAACAATAGGGTAAATGTTCAGGTCAAATATTCACTAGCAACTTTAATAAGCCTAATAGTATTTCTGGATAGGAAGCCAAAAAGAACAACAGAAGACACTAGAAATGAAAGCAAACACTGTAAGAAGTGTAGACTGTCAAGGCAGAAACAACAACAACAACAAAGAGGCAGAAGGAAGCTCTCTCTTCAACCTGTCTTCTCACTTTAGGAGTTCAGCACATTCTTTCCAGATCATTTGAATACTGTAGCTAGAGTTTTCCTGCCTTGCCCACAGTTAGGACAAATCTCTGTCACCCGCCAGTCCCACAGCTGCTCAGACCCAACCAAGTAAACACAGAGACTTATATTGCTTACAAACTGTATGGCCGTAGCAGGCTTCTTGCTAACTGTTCTTACAGCTTAAATTAATCCATTTCCATAAATCTATACCTTGCCACATGGCTGGTGGCTTACCGGCGTCTTCACATGCTGCTGGTCATGGCGGCAGCTGGCAGTGTCTCTCTGCCTCAGCCTTCTGCTTCCCAGAATTCTCTTCTCTCCTTGTCCCACCTACTTCCTGCCTAGCCACTGGCCAAACAGTGTTTTATTTGACATACAGACCATCCCACAGCAGAATACAATTAGGGACAGCAGGATTATATGCATGCACACAGATTTCACAAAGTTCTGTTGTCCCTGAGGTATGTATGACTTGGTGTACTATATTCAAAAATACATTTTCAGGTGTTCCATATAGGTCACACCGCTGCATATCAGAGCTACCCTCTAAAATACTGAAAACTGTATTTTGTATGTAAAACCTAAGGATTAAGATGTTCTTTTTGTATTTTAATAAGAACTCAGTCATCATGGAAGGCAGTGGTTTAAGGGTCTTTTAGACCCCTTGGGACTGCCCAAACAGGGACTTAGGCAGCTGGTGCCTACTGTCAGGGAACCCAGGGCCCTGAGGCAGAGGTGGGGTGGGGTACTGGGAGGGGCTCCTCGCTGCGATGCACTGGTTTCGGGAGGTCCACCACCCAGCAGGTCCACCTTTGCGTGGCCGGGAGCACAGGAGGGTGGTGGGGACACTATGTGCCTGAGAGGCTGAAGTCTGGTTCTGTGGTGGGTGCCCTGTGTACCCAAACGTTTAGACTGGTCACTTCAGTCAACTACTGTGACATGAAGTCTTGGCTTCTCTGGGACTCACAGCTCCTCTTCTGGCTTCCTCTTCCCCAGTTCTTCTCTTCCTTCATCAGTCTCTCTTCCCTTCACTCTCTGGCTCTCTTCTAGGTAAGAAGAAATAACTCAACTGTTGCAATGACCTTCACCCAAGGCTACCTCGTCCTGTATAACCTACAGGGGTTCCTTCTCTTTCTTTCAAGGATTTCCCACCATTTTTTTTTATTGTCTAAGAATTAGCTATGAAAATTGTACTTATCTTGCCTTATCTAAATATTAATCAAGTTACATTTTTTTTTTTTTTTTTTTTTTTTTTTTTTTTTTTTTTGGTTTTTTCGAGACAGGGTTTCTCTGTGTAGCTTTGCGCCTTTCCTGGAGCTCACTTGGTAGCCCAGGCTGGCCTCGAACTCACAGAGATCCGCCTGGCTCTGCCTCCCGAGTGCTGGGATTAAAGGCGTGCGCCACCACGCCCGGCCAAGTTACATTTTAATGGCAAGCAGCAAAGGATATCACATGCTTCTTGGTAACAGAGAAGCAGCTAAGAGAAAAGTGAGATCAGTGTGCGTACAGCTTACATAGGACATAGTAGGTTCTTCTGTAAAAGTCCGGGAGTACCATGACAGTAACTCCTGGGGTGGCTATCAGGGGCCACTGTTCCTGTTTGTAGCATGGCATTTTCCATGCCAGGCCTTGGCATACACATTTTATGGTGCAGAACAATGTTTGCTTTACCCTCTACAGCTTGCAAGTTTTCAGCTCCAGGGTAAACAGTGTGCTGGGAAATACTTACTCTCCAGAGCCCAGAGGTAACCGGGAGCTGCCGTGAATCGGCTGCCCAGAAGGTGTGATTAGCACCCAGTACCACTCCTTGGCTGAGACTTCATATTAATTACAGCCCTTCAGCCTTCCTGCCCCGCCCCTGAATCCTGTTCTCCACAGCAGATGATGCTCAACTTTTAAGTTGATTTCCTTCTGGATGAGCTGGGCATTCCAGACCTGTGGAGAATATACAAGAGGCCTCCTTTTTATTCATATCAGTATTTGATTGCCAGAGAAGCAGCACCAGGAAGGCATGCTCTACACTTACTTCTGTGATGCCAAGCTGAGGGACATGGCACCTGCTTCAACATCTCCAGGCCTTGCTTTCCTCATTTGGAAGGCAGGCTCAGCATAAACCACTCAGGGTCATTGAGGAAATCAAATGAGAAGCGAATGACATGTGGCTGGGGGTCAGAGAGGCATGTCACATGGCAGGAAGCTGCAAGTTACATATTTCATTCTTGCTTGATAATTATATTTTTCATCTTCCAACTATCTGATCAGGGGATCTTTTTTTCCCTTCACTTGCACAAATTGCATCTTTCTCGCTATTCATAACATTCTCTGTACTTTTAAAAGAAGAGAGCAGGCTTGGGAAGGAGATGGCATGTGGGGCAGGCATGAAGGCTTCAGTCCAGAATGGACAATTTTCTACTCTTCTATTAAGCTTCCCATGCCCCGTCTTAAACACAGCTGTCAGGACAAGAGGCTCATTAAAAAGATTGTTTTGACTGATGGAGTGTTCATGTATCAAATTGGAAATCTGTCCAAAAATACTAGAGGGAGGTAGATAGAGGTGGCTGTGAGCCACGAAGGGAATGGTCTTCAGAATGTGAAAGGTACATGTGCCAGGAGCAAGTGCCTCTGCCTGAAGCCATCAAGTATGAACAGCTTGGCTAGGCCCATTTCTGTTTTAAAACCTGTGGAAAGACAAATTCCTACCAGGAGTCCCTTAACCAGCCTATGCACTGAAATGCCCATCACACAGTGGCTTGAAACAGGGATGAGGGGGTTGCCCTAATGTCCCCTTCCTGGTTCATTCCTCTTCATTCTCAGTGTGCTCTCTGTGAACTCCTGTCTGCTGTCCTCTTTGATTCTGGATGTGTTAGGATGATACTCAGCTATTAGGGGCTATAGTGTCTTAACCAAAACTTGTGTCTATGTGTAGCTGTGATCTGTCCATACCCTAAGAGAGGTGGGTGGGTCATCCAGTTTAGATGGGGGCGATTGCTTGAAGGTTTCACTAAGGTCCAGGCTCCTTTTATCTTTTTGTTTTGTTACTCTGGGATTGTAGCTTATGTCTTCAACATAGAAGAACTACAGGTTCTGGGCATTGCACCTAAGTTCTAACTGGGAAGATGAAATGACCAACACACAAGTCTTCATGGAAGCTTTACTTGCTAAATTCTAGAACTGGGTCATGAGGCCACATGTAGGTTTATAGAGAGTCCTTCAGCTTAAATGGTGGCCTCAACAAACCAGGCACAAAATGGAGCTCTATGAATAAGGACAAGACTGAATCGGGCCACCTTCCCCAAATGCAAATACCCAACCATTTCAATTCTGGGAAAGCATTCGGGGCACCCCACTTCAGGTTCCTTATCTGGCTCCTGTCCTGTGACAATACAGAGTGTCTCCTTGGGCTGCAGTCACCAGGTACCTCAGTGCTGGCCCTCATCCAGTAGGGCTATCCTGCAGCTCTGGCCTCTGCCTGCCCTGTGCTCTGTCTCTGATGCCTCTTTCCTTTCCAAATGCTTGATAAACTTAAATATATTTATATATTTTGGAGATCAACCCTCTGTCAGATGTGGGGTTGATGAAGATCTTTTCCCATTCTGTAGGCTGCCGTTTTGTCTTACTGACCGTGTCCTTTGCCTTACAGAAGCTTTTCAGTTTCAGGAGGTCACATTTATTAATTGTTGATCTCAGGGTCTGTGCTACTGGTGTTATATTCAGGAAGTGGTCTCCTTTGCCAATGCATTTAAAGTTATTTCCCACTTTATCTTCTATCAGGTTCAGCATAACCAGATTTATGTTAAGGTATTTAATCTACTTGTACTTGAGTTTTGTGCAGGGCAATAGATATGGATCTATTTGCGTTCTTCTACATGTCAACATTCAGTTATGACAGCACCATTTGTTGAAGATGCTCCCTCCCCCCCACATTGTACAATTTTGGCTTCTCAAGAAACTAGACATCAAAATACCAAATAATCCAATTTAAAAATGGGGTACTGATCTAAACAGAGAATTCTCAACAGAAGAATCTCAAATGGCTGAAAGACATTTAAGGAACTGCTCAACATCCTTAGTCATCAGAGAAATGCAAATCAAAATGACTCTGAGATACCATCTTACACCTGTCAGAATGGCTAAGATCAAAAACACAGATGACAGCTTATGTTGAAGAGGATGTAGAGTAAGGGGAACACTCCTCCCCTGCTGGTGGGAGTATAAACTTGTACAGACACTTTGGAAATCAGTATGGTGGTTTTTCAGAAAATTGGGAATCAGTACCTTAAGACCCAGCTATACCACTCTTGGGCATATACCCAAAGGATGCTCAGTCATACCACAAGGACACTTGCTCAACTATGTTCATAACAGCATTATTCATAATAGCCAGAACCTGGAAACAACCTAGAGTCCCTTCAACTGAAAAATGGATAAAGAAAATGTGGTACATATACACAATGGAGTAATACTCAGCTGTGAAAAACAATGACATCATGAAATTTGCAGGTAAAAGAATAGAACTAGAAAAAAATCATCCTGATTAAGGTAACCCAGACTCAGAAAGATAAATATGGTACGTACTCACTCATAAGTGGATAGTAGATGTAAAGCAAAGGATAATAAGGCTACAATTCACAGCCCCAGAGAAGCTAGGGAACAAGGAGGGCACTAAGAGGGACACATGAATTGCCCTGGGAAGGGGAAATAATGAGATTTCCAGGAGTAAACTGGGGGTGGGGGGTGGAGGGGAGGGGATGGAGGATGGGAACATGAGGGAATGGGATGGTTGAGTTTGGGGAGGGATGGAGGAGGAGAGCAACGAAAGAGATATCTTGATAGAGGGGCCATTATGGGGTTAAGGAAGAAACCTGGTGTCAGGGAAATTTCCAGGAATCCACAAGGTTGACGCCAGCTAAGACTCCTAGCAATGGTAGAGAGGGTGCCTGAACTGGCCTTCTCCTTAATCAGATTGGTGACTACCCTAATTATCATCATAGAACCTTCATTCAGTAATTGATTGGAGAAGATGCAGAGATCCACAGCTAAGCACTGGGCCAAGCTCTGGGAGTCCAGCTGAAGAGATGGAGGAGGGATTATATGGGTGTGTGTGTGTGTCAAGATCAAGATGGAGGAACCCACAGAGACAGCTGACCCAGGTTGTGGGAGCTCATAGACTCTAGATGGACAGCTAGAGGGCCTACATGGGACTGATCTAGGCCCTCTGCATGTGGGTGACAGCTGTGTAGCTTGGTCTGTTTGTAGGGCCCCTAGCAGTGGGACCAGGATCTGTCCCTGGTGCATAAGCTGGCTTTTTGGAACCTCCTCCATATGGTGGTATACCTTGCTCAGCCTTGATGAGGGGCGGGGGGGGGGGGAGGGGAGCTTAGTCCTGCCTCAACTTGTTATGTCATGCTTTGTTGACTCCCAAGGGAGGCCTGCTCCTTTCTGAGGAGTGGATGAGGGGGCAGGAAGGAGATGGGGGAGGGAACAGTAGAAGAGGAGGGAGGGGAAACTGTGGTTGCTACGTATACCCATGTATCATGTGGGTGTCCAGTGCCCACAGAGGATGGATAAGGGCTGGCTCAGGAGGGTCCAGCTTTGGAGAAGAGCTGTGACGGGAGAGTGGGACAGAGGTCTGCTTAGATCCTGGTCGCCACCAGCCACAGGCAGCCTCTGCATATGGCAGGATAAGTCTTCTTCTTCCCTGGACTTTCCTGTTTCCTGGAACTCAAAGGAACTCAGGACTCTGTACTTGTTAGAACAGCAACTCTCATTCTGGGGCTACAAGTTTTAAACATCATTTAGGGTTGTCTGTGGAGGCACTTGGAAATGAGCAGATTCTGCCTGTTATCTATGAGTTCCAGAGGTTTCCTGGTTGGGCTGGAGTTTTATGATTCAGGGTCGGCAATGACTGTGACATCACTGGAACTGTCTTCCCAGGTGCCTTACGTTCATCAGAACCCAAACACTAGTACAAGGCAGCTCCATGCTGGTTCCTTATTGGAGTAGGGAAGACACAGACTCGGTGGCTGTCATTCCAGCCACATTCAGGAAATGAGAAATAGACAATACACATTGGAGGCGGAGTGTGAGCCATTAAACCCCTACAGAAAACAAAGATCTCTTTGATTTCGATGGTGGTCTTTTCCTGTGGTAGAGGACGTGAGGTGTGGGAAAGGTGGCCTGTGTAATTTCTAGAAGAGAACTGATGAGTGGGTATGTACTATCCTCAGATAAAGTACCCGTGGTTACCTAGTTATCACCCACTGTTTCTCTTAGGGCCTATGAGTGAAGAATATGCTTCTTGTGTTTTTACCTAGTCATGTGTAGGCTTCTGTAAGAACCCATGTGATGGGCCCAATTTTGCTTCCAACTCCAGAGAGCCCAAACCTGCACTGTCTGGCTCTTTACAGGCATGGTTTGCCAACTTCTGATCTATACTTCATCATAGGATATATATATATATATATATATTTAATGTTGATGCCCTGAACAAAACCAGGACTTTGTGAGAAAGGACAAAAGATAAAATACATCCTGGTAGACTGAACAAGGCCATCTTCCCTCAAAGTGTTTTTTTTTTTTTTTTAATTTAAAAGATAGAGATGAGCACAAAAAGTAAAATAATGCATCATTCATACAGCTACCACTCACAGGTAGCATGCCACAAGCTCTCTAAAGAGAAATATAATTATAGCATCTCTGAAGCTCCTGGCTTAACCTCCAGGCCTGGCTAGAATTTAGGCTGGTGGGGCTGGTCAGTGACCTCCACAAGACTGGTATGGATTTTCAGGGAAAAGGAACCTGTATACATTGCTTGTGGGATTGTTTAGCCACTAAAGAAATTGGCATGGAGGTCTCTAAAAACACTGAAAATAGAAGTACTATATGATCTGGCTATACTATTCCTGAACTACATATGAAGGAATCCAACTCAGCACACAATAGTAATACCAGCACAACTGTTATCATGTCACTATTCACAATGGCTAGACTGTGATGCTCATGTATCCATCAAAGGATGACTGGATAATGAAAAGATGGTACACGTACAGAGTGGGTATCTATTTGGTCTCAAAAAACAAATCATGTTGCTTATAGCAAAATGGATGGAAGTAGTTACCACCATGTTAAGTGAATAAGCCAGACACACACAAAAAAGACAAGTATCATGTTTTTTTCTCATGTTATGGAATAGTTCTTTTTTTTTTGTACATTGTGAAGATGTGTTGCTCTCATTGGTTAAACAAAGAACTAATGGCCAATAGCTAGGCAGAAAGAGGTTAGGTGGGACTTTTGGACAGAGAAAAAGAGAGCATGAGGATGAAGAAGGGTAGAGTCACCAGAAGATGCAGAGGAAGCAGGAGATGAACATGCCAGGCTGAAAAAAGGTAGTGAGCCATGTGGTAGTATGTAGATAAGAAATATAGGGTAATTTAAGTTGTAAGAGCTAGTTTAGTAACAAACCTAAGCTATCAACCAAGCATTTATAATTAATAAGAAGTCTCTATGTGGTTATTTGGGAGCTAGCTGGCATGACAGAATATTCTGCCTATACTCTTATACATGAAACTGGGGGAGGAGATGGAAGCAAAAAAATGGACTATTATGGGGATCTGGAAGCAGAAAAGTGGGGAGAAGCTAAGAAAGGGTACAAGAAGGGATTTAAATGGTCAAAGTGCACTGTACATATGGAAAGATCAGAATGAAGCCCATTCTTTGCACAGCTAATACATACAAATGAAAAAAAAGAATTTTTCAATACAAGTTCAAATAACTTCTCAATATAAGTTCAAATAAAAAAACATTTGGGAAGAAAAATAATGAGTACTCTATAACCTGACTAAAGAACCAGGAACTGGGTCTCAATGCTTCCTTGAAATGGTGGAATCATTGTATTCTTCTCTTGGCAAGGGTAGACAAAGGCACTTAGCACAGGCTGCATCACCTCCAGACACATACATTAACCAGATTTTAGGTGCATCTAAGGCAGAAGACACAACCATGAGACTAATGTTCCTATGAATTAAAGGGGTAGGACTTTCAACTGTGGACCTAGGGAGTAGAAAAGAAAAAAAGAGGCAAGAACTGTTGCCCACATGGAAGTCCTTGTGGAACACAGGTGTCAGGCACCTCCCATGATAAGAGGACCATACCAGGTCACCCTGCAAGGAGCCTGTGCATCCTTCAAGTGTGGCTCACAGAGAGAAGCATTCAGATGGAAAGAAGGCTCCAGGGAAAGGCTGAAGGGTGGGTCTAAGCTACATCCAGGAGGAACAGGAAGTTCTTCAAAGCTGATGACTAAGATAAAAGAAAGTTACCATCTACTAAATGAACAGGAAACCAGTTTAGAAGATTTTTACCCTTAAAAATAAATGTTTGAGAGAGATATGATGTGATTTAATGTCATGCGGTGTATGCATGTTTGAAGATGTCACATGGCACCTCACTCACGTAAAGCATGATGAAGTGCCATTTGGTGACAATGTGACTGCTTCCCAGGCTTCGCCCTAGGCTCTGAGCCTCTCAAAGGTGGGCAAGGGCTTATTCACTTTACCCCCTTCTGTTTACAGAGAGCACGTGATACATGATGAGATGCTAAAGACAGAAAGAGCAATGACACACCAGTGCCAGGAGCTCCAGACAGATGCTGAGTCCATCAAAGCACATGGCCACACTGAAGCCACCTTCAGTCACTGGCTCTGTAAACAGGACACAAGCAAGCATCTTAAGATTTAGGCCTGTCTGTGCACAAAGAAGTTCACAGCAGCAGCATTTATCACCCAGAACAGGTGGAAACATCCTAAATATCTAACAATGACAAAACAGTTAAAGGAACATGAACATGTGCAACACAGAGGACACTTGAACATTTTTAAAGACATTAAATAATGCTTTGTGTTACTTCTTAGTAACAAGAAAATGCTAATGGATGGACTGTTTGCAAACCAAGACAATGATCACCCTCCCCTCAAGCCTGTACAACCAACAGTTATAACAGGACACTAAAGATGCAGGGTCTTACACAGTATTAAAATTGGAGGTGACCTAACTAGGGAGGTCAATGGTTAGTAGGCTCTGGTAGAATGAACACATGCATTCATATGTATACAGACACATACCTTCCAGAGATGCCAAATGATTGGATTCCTGACAAACTCATAAAGAGATTCTTAGAAAAACTAATTAAATCTGAAAACAATCTTCAACTGCTATTGTCAAAAGTCAAAGATTGGGGCTGGAGAGATGGCTTAGAGGTTAAGAGCACTGACTGTTCTTCCAGAGGTCCTGAGTTCAATTCCCAGCAATTACATGGTGGCTCACAACCATCTGTAATGAGATCTGGCACCGTCTTCTGGCATGCAGGAATACAAGCAAATAGAACCCTGTAAACATAATAAATAAATAAATCTTAAAAAAAAAAAGTCAGAGATCAAGATCACTGAATCTTTTCAGACAATTCAGGCCAGGGTAACCAAGCCAACGCCTGCCTACTCCTCTGCTCATTCTGAGATGGTGGTGGTACACCCACAGGGACAGCTGTCCTCTGCTTATTCTGAGATGGTACACCTGAAGGGACATCTTACCAAAGGCAATCTGTGATGGTTAGTGTTCTCAACCTGACACACTCCCAAGTCTGTGGGGGATTCACTTGATTATGTTAGTTGAGGTGGTAAAACCTGCTCACTGTGGGCAGCACGAGTCCCTGACTGAGATGCTAGATTGTACAGGTGGAGAAAGGGAGCCAAGTAGCAATCACTCACCACGCCTTCTCCTAACCATGGACTGGTGCTGTGGGATGTCATCCTGTATGCTGTGAATATGTGTTTTCTGATTGGTTGATAAATAAAACGCTGATTGGCCAGTAGCCAGGCAGGAAGTATAGGTAGGGTGAGCAGAGGAGGAGAATTCTGGGAAGAAAAAGGGCTGAGTCAGGAGTCACCAGCTAGACACAGAGGAAGCAAGATGACAAGGCAGAACTGAGAAAAGGTACCAAGCCATGTGGCTAAACATATATAAAAATTATGGGTTAATTTAAGTGTAAGAGCTAGTTAGTAATAAGCCTGAGCCAATGGCCAAGCAGTTATAATTAATATAAGCTTCTGAGTGATTATTTTATAAGCATATGGGACTGCAGGGTCCTGGTGGGACAGGAGAAACATTCCATCTACAGACTGGCTGTGGCCCGCTGTGTCAAGCTCCTGTTGCCTTGACTCCCACACCATGAACCTTGACCCCAGAGCCAGAATAAGCCCTTTCTCCCTTCAGTTGCTTTGGCGAGTGTTCTGTCACAGCAGATATAAAGAAACTGACACACATATGCTTGTCTCTCAAGATGTCTCAAGCCTACATTTTAAATTCTTTTAATTTTATTCCTTTTTTTCTGGAGCTATAGTTTCCATTTCAAGTGACCCTTTCTTGGGGTCTATAATTCTCAGCTAATGTGCCCACCTGGATTTATATCCCCAAGGAGTTGTGGGGCCTAGGATCCTGGATCCCTCCATTTCAACAAAGACCAGCAACAAACAGCTTGCTCGTATTCCCAAGGTGACAGGAGAAAGAGGGAGGGAGAGAGAAGCTGCGACTTGCTGAGCCCACGGGGAGTTACAAGCACTCATAATTCACACCCTGTGTGATATTCTGGAGACGCCTTTAGCACAGAGTCCTTGGAACATTCATGCGCTAAGCTTCCTGGCTGGACAGACCAGCTCTTTCCCAGCAAAGGCCTGGGTAGAAGAGGTTCTGGAGGCTGTCCTACATAGCTGTGCCTCCTTCCCTCTGCGGGCCAGGGACACAAAAGTGCTCATTAATGCCCTCAGGATATTTGAACAGATCCAGGTAGGACCCTAGTCAGGTCTTGCTGTTTCCTGCCTGCCCTTTAGGGTGTCCTTGCATGTATAAAGTCACAATGGCACTTGCCATGTAGCATTTTCTACATGGTAACTAGTAATAGTCTAGTCACTTTTTTAAACATACACATTAAAATTGATCCTCAAGAAGTCTGGTTAACCTGTGAATTTAACTCTCCACTGGAGACAGAGTGAGACCATTGCAGGGATGGGGAATCCCCCAGCAGTCAGCAGAAAGGGATAGATAGCATCAGCACTTACAGAGAGACAAGGCTTGTGGGGGACCAGCCCCCCACATTTATTTACCCAAGGGACTCTTGAGGAATGAGGGATAAGAGACTTAGAAATAAAGAGGAGAGAAACAGAGAAAAGCAGGATAGACTCTGATGGGCTTGGATCCTTATCCACCGGCTCAGAACTTTATTCCAAAGGTCTATTTATAGCAATGCCAAGGGGTGGAGCAAAAGACCTCCTGCTTGCTAGTTACAGCCAAGTGTAGACCCTTACAAACACCTGATACTCAGGCCTGTGGTCCAATCAACCTCTTATGCAGTCCTGCTGGATAGAGGCACTAGGAAACCTCGTTGGCTCCAACCAATATTAATATCAGTATGCTACCGGTACCATAAAGAAAATGTGTCCTCCAAGTCTTAGTCTATCTAATGCTAAGTCATTTCAGTTGTTTCTCAGTAATAATGAGAAGAGTGAAGGAAATGAGAAAGACTACTGCCATAATTTGCATTAATGAGAACCAGCTGGAAGCAGTCCCTGGGTCAAGAGACTAGAGGCCAGCACCCCGCCGCACAGCTTTGCAGCCCCCAATGAGAACTTAGCCTCTAGGACCTGAGTTTGCAGGCAATGCCACCTCAGGAGTAGCTTGTGTAGGTGTGCCAACAGTGATAGCAACATGCATATCCCTAGCCATGGCTCTAAAGAAACTTGTTCACCTCCTGTACTTTTGAGGAGAAAAGTTCCTCCTTTAGGGTTCTTGGCACTGAGAAGACATGGCATTGGAAATTAAAGTCTTCCAAGTGAGCAGGAAGCTCAGACTGAGGCTTCACACTAACGGGATAGAGCAGTGTTAAGGTTGAGTAGACTTGCTCTGATATGACTCCTACCTGCAATGCCAGATGGAAGCACTCCTGTGCCTATGGAATTGTAACTGGACACAAGGCTTGGACAGCCCCTTTCCTAATTATTGATGTCTTGGTTGGTTCTCTTACCTGTACTGTAGAAATGAATGAGGCATCTGTAGTGATGAGCTCGAATAGAGGAAGTCTGAGTTACTTTTCAATTGCTATGATAAGATACCATGACCAAGGCAGGTCATAAAGGAAACTGTTTAATTTGGGGTTCACGGTTCCAGACAGAGTCCATGGCCATTGTGGCAGGGGACATGGCGACAGGCAGGCAGTCATAGTGCTGGTGCAATAGCCATGTGCTTGATTAACAAGCAGGAGGCAGAGAGAGCTCACTGGAAAAAGTGTAGGCTTTTGGAGTTCAAAGCCCGCCCCTAGTGACACACCTCCTCTAACAAAGACACAGTTCTCAATCTTTCCTAGACAGTTCCACCAACTGGGGACCAAGCAGTCAAACCTATGAGCTTATGGAGGCCATTCAAACCACAAGGACCAGGACTGTTTCTGACCCAAAGGGATATTGCACAACTATGCTGCTATCTTTCTTCCAAGGTCATCATCAACATACAAATACTTTAGCACTTTTTATACACTATTTGTTTACCATGCATCCAGACATCATGGTATATGTGTGGAGGTCAGAGGACAACCTGGAGGGTTCAAATTGATCCTCCCGTCAGGTGGGTTCCCAGGACTGAACACATCATCAGGCTTGGTGATGAATGCCACCACCCACTGAGCAATCTCATTGACCCTGCAAATACTTAAGTAACACCAAAGAAAAGCAGCAGCATTCAA
This sequence comes from Peromyscus maniculatus bairdii, assembly GCF_049852395.1. NCBI lineage: Eukaryota > Metazoa > Chordata > Mammalia > Rodentia > Cricetidae > Peromyscus > Peromyscus maniculatus. The sequence continues at coordinate 3,407,696 of NC_134859.1, read as the reverse complement.
GCAGTTCTAGGTGATTCTGCAGAGCAAGGTCCCAGACCTGGACTGTGCTACTGGGAAGTGGAGATGAATACAGCAAGTGAAGGAGAATTTGAGCTGGGGAGGAAGTCAGGGTGTTCTCTTCCAACAGGGACTATGGTCCCCACAAAGAAGTCATGCTATGTTTTCATACTCATTGTGAGGTATCAGGAGAGTGAGAACATTAGGGTGGGGCCCTGATCCAATGGGTCTGTGGATTTACAAGACAGACCTGGGAAAGGATGCTGGCCTCATCATGTGACATCCAATACTGCCTTAGGAATACAGGAAATCCTCACCAGCAAAGATGTGGCCTCCTGATTTTGAACTTCCGAGCTTTCAGAACTATGAGCCAAATGAACCTTCATTCCTTACAAACGGCAGTTTGTGGTGTCAGTTAAAGCAACAGAGAGTGGACTAAGACATCGGCATTACCCAGATGTGACAAGGAGTCTCACTGGTCATTCAGAAGGATGCTAACTGCTATTTTAAAAACACGGCCTGAAAGAGCAGACAGAACATTCTTCCTTCACAAATCCAGACGCCGCTTCTTTCTGAGCTTAGAAGCCCCTTTTTGAAACGCTGCAATGCAATTTTCACCAACACTTTTAACTTGCACTTTAAGAATGATCTGAAGGCTGGGAAGATTTAGTCAGTCAAGTACTTGCTGCCTGAGAATGAGAACCTGGGTTCAACCATCAGTACACACATTAAAAAAAAGTCCAGATGTGGTGGCATGACTTAGTAATCCCAGAACTGGCAGGTGGAGACAGGCAGATTCCTGGGGCTTGCTGGCCAGCTGGCACGCAGGCCAAGGTAGATGGTGTCTGAGTAACAATACTCAGAGGTGATCCCTGGCCTGTACATGCACTTGTGTATATATGCACTACATACACACAAACACACACACACACACACACACACACACACACACACACACACACACACACACACACACACAGGTTCTGGAACTCTGGAGAAGGAAGCTCTGCTGTTTGTTCATTTCTCTGGCCTGAGTGCTGTTGAGGGGCCTGCACTGTTTGCTGAATCAATACAGGCTGACTTAACTTCAGGAATCAGTACAACACATTCACACGCCAGATTCTCGATTTATAAATATTTACCATCAGGACTTGATTTTAACTTTAATTAGCCCAACTGTTAAGGATACCTCCAAAGTGAGAAATGAAATCCACCACTTCCCACCAGATGTAGCTTCAGCAGTTGGTCTTTTATCTTTTATGGTGAAGGAGATGCAAGCGTCAGATCAAGTATGATGTTTTACAGTGAATGGATCAAAACATAAAACTGACCAAATCCAGAAAAATGAATGGATGACTCATGCTAAAAGACAAATTATAGAGAGGGACATTTGTGGGGTTCAATGGATGCTTTAAAAAGGGACACTTGTCTGGTCTTTTACAAAGTTGGCTGAAGAGAAAAGCCACCCAGATTAGCTTCTTAAACATGCACTTCAGACAGAGGGCTCTGTGGCGTGACTGCCACTGTCCTGCGGGCACATTTCTTCGTTTAGAGATTCTGATTATGGAGCTATGCACCCAAAGGTTGTTTTTCAGAACAATGGTGAAGTGTGTGCTTTAATTGTTAAATTCTAAAGGAATTTTGCATCTAGTTTTGTGGCTCTCCCCCATCCAAACTAGTGATCCTTTTTCATAAAATTAAAAATACCATGCATTCCTTATCTATTCTAAAGAATCTCAGGCTCAAGAGTCTAATTTCCCACACACCTAAGGAGCCACAAGGCTTTTGTCTAGTAACAACTCCACCCCTGGCAGACTGTAGGCCGGTCCTTGGAGTACATCTGGCCACCTGGCTCTGCCTGGAGAGTTTCAGGTGATCCCTTAAAGAAGGAAGCCAGTGTGCTTGGGTTGGGAAATACCCATCTGGCTAAAGGGGAGCTCTCTCCTCAGTTCAGGGTGGTACTGGCAAACGGTTCTTTATTGAACACTGACTACGCACAGATGAGGTGCCCAATGCTTCTAGGACATGCCTCATCTCATCTGATGTACCAACCCTGAGGTCAGGAGGAGAACCTTTGTTTCACAAAGACAATATAAGGCAGAAAGAGATGCCACTTGGCTAAGGGGCCACCAAAGGATGAGGCTGAAGGTCTGCCCCAACCTACGGCCTAATACTTAGCTGCCCTGTTACACAGCTTCTCCTGTCCCACCTGCCTGCACACTAGCCACCCTGGACCACTTTTGTAACGTTTCCCTTACTGGCAGCCTAATTATGCTGTTTCTTACTTAGTACTTGTGTTTAAGTTATTAAATTGCTTGTGTTTTCTAGTACATGTTAAAATAAACATTAACCATCAGACATTTGAAGTGTCACCCTGGGCCTTCTCATCCCATCTCTACTCTAAACTGCATCACAGGCCCCAGGCATAATATCGGGCTCACCCAGGCATACAATCTCCTGGGAACCAGAGCAGGCTCTCTGGGGCAGAAGTCACAGTGAGCCAGCCACATCAGCACAGCGGGTTTCTGGAAGCACAGTGCCATTAGACATGCACACTGTCTACCCAGGGGCATGGGCAGCAAACGTGCCTGCTGCAGGGGACCTGCTTGCAGACAGGAGCAGGCCCACCACCTCCTGTTTTAAAACAGTTGGAACATGGCTATAACCAGTTGTATACATGTTATGTCTTGCCAATTCCATATTACAAAAGCATTGCTCTATAGCTCTACAGCCTAAAATATTTACAGTTTAATGTTTTTCAAGAATACTTCTATGTCTATGGACATCTACTCTAGGGGTTCTTAAAGTTTTCTATTTATTACACCGCTTCACTCGAGAAATTTTTATACAACCCTGAAATATAAAATAGGTATGCAAATAAAAATCACTGACAACAAATCATAAAGATATTTATTTATTTACTTATTTTTGGTTTTTTTTTTTTTTTTGATTTTTCGAGACAGGGTTTCTCTGTGTAGCTTTGCGCCTTTCCTGGGACTCACTTGGTAGCCCAGGCTGGCCTCGAACTCACAGAGATCCGCCTGCCTCTGCCTCCCGAGTGCTGGGATTAAAGGCGTGCGCCACCACCGCCCGGCTATTTTTGGTTTTTTAAGACAGCGTTTCTCTGTGTAGCTTTGCGCCTTTTCCTGGAACTCCCTCTGTAGACCAGGCTGGCCTCGAACTCACAGAGATCTGCCTGCCTCTGCCTCCCGTGTGCTGGGATTAAAGGCATGCGCCACCACCGCCTGGTCAAATCATAAAGTTATTTTATCATGATCCTTTGATATATGTATAATTTTATAATTTATTAAAGATGAAAGCAAATCTACATACTAATGAAGTGGGTATGCTTGCTTTTCTTTACATGAAGAATTAAATCTTGGGGACTGGAGAGATAGCTCAGTAGTTAAGAGCACTGGTTGCTCTTCCCAGAGGAGCTGGGTTCGATTCCTAGCACCTACATAATGGCTCAAAACCAGCTGTAATTCCAGTCCCAGGGGGCCTGACACCATTCTGGCCTCTTTTGGACATCAGGCATGTACATGATATACAGATACACATGCAGGCAAAACACCTGTACACATAAAATAAATAAGTAAAATTTTAAAAAGAGAATTAAGTCTTGGCTGCATATTTGATACTACAGGACATTTTGCAGATTGGATATTTTGATTTTATAACTAAATGCTGAGAATGTCAATTCACAGAAATACGTAGTACAAAATGGCAGAAGCACACTTTTATGGCCATTTTAGAAACTGTTGTAAATTCTGTCCTAATTGCAACCCAAAACTATTAACATATTTTAAAGGAAACTCAAACAACAGCTTTTAAAATAAAATGTTTTTGTATAACACTATCCAAAGATAGACTACTTTGGTTCTTCCATGCTAAGGAATGATTGCAGGGAACAATCATCTTTGTTTTCTGCAATGAAGCTATTATGTTTCTACAAGAGCAGAACACTGTGTGTGTACATTTAAAAACACCCTGCAATTCATAACATATAATAATCTCGAATTTGAGCAAAGACACCTCAGGCAGCAGCGTGCGGGTGTTGTGTGGTGTGATGGTATGTGTAGCGCTAAGCACACACATCCAGTGCTCAGCTACTCTATTCTGGTTTTGATGTTTCAAGACAGTTTCTCTGCATAGCTCTGGCTGTCCTGGAACTCACTCTGTAGACTAAGGGCATGCACCACACCACCCGGCTAAGTGTTCAGAACCAAGGCTGCAATGATGCTCTGCACCCCAGCCCATGCACCACACCACCCGGCTAAGTGTTCAGAACCAAGGCTGCAATGATGCTCTGCACCCCAGCCCATGCAACACAAACACCAATGCCTCGAGAAACACTTCGAGGTGTGGTGGGCTTGATTTTGTTAAATTTGAGTTAAATTTTGCTCACTGCATTCAGAGATGTTTTCCTGTCTGCCCAGTCTGCATTCAGTGGCACGACCCTGCATGTGGGCATAGCCCAGTTTAAGCAGCAGTGCTCTAGGCAGCATGTGGGCATCACCAGTGGCGTGGTTACTAGGGCGATGTGAGTCAAACCAGGCTCTGTCCCTGGTAACCAATACGCTGTTATTTATCAAGGGGCAACCTTGTGTGCAGGCTCAGGCTGGACTTGTGGACACAGCCGGGACCTTCCCTCCTGGTATCACCAGGATCTGAACAGCTTCAGGACAATGGGGAGACAGGAGGCCCAGCATTCTCTTCTTCCTATAGTGTGCCCTGGAACTCTGACCTCTATGCTCTTTAAAACTTGAAATCCTAAAACCAAAACCAAAGGCTGGGAGTTCACCTTTCCTTTCTGTTTCTTTGTTAAAAAGCACACAAATGCCAGAGATGAAACTAGTCCGTGAAATTGCCCATTAACTTTTGCAGGAAAGATCAACTTGCTGGAATTTGTTGTAATTGCCAAATGTGCCCCAGGCTCTTTATTATACAGTGCTTTAAGCTCTGTGCTGAGAATGAGGAGAAAGAAAAGCTATCGAGACATTAAGGGGAAACACGGGCAGCTAAAGAGCCAGACTTCTGTTTTTGTTTGTTTGTTTGAAGACTGAAATTGTAAACTGCATCTGCATTAACAGGAGCACACATTAACCTTCTGTGGAGAGAAGCCTGAGGAAAGAGACGATGTCCACCTTCCACCCAGATTTCATTATCTAAGATCTGTCTTTGCAACTCCAATGATACGGTAGCAGGTGAATTAGGGGAAAACCAATTTCTACATCCCTTGGATGTGATGAAATTGATTATCCCCAGGCAGAGAAAAGAAGACTGGAAATAGTCGGTGCTGCTTCCCATTTGTGCATCTGTCCTGCCCTGATATCTGTTTATTTCTACCAGTTATTGACAATGTTTTTGTACCACACAAAGAAGCCCCTCCCCTCTTATTGACTTCAAAAGTAGAAATAGGAAGCATCCGTTTCTAGGGAAACCTGAGGTTGGAAACTTGGTTTTCGGATCACAGCTTGCATTCCTACACAATTGGTGGTCTATTGTTGGGTGACAGCCCTTCCTCCTCATTTACCTCATCCCATTTACAAAAATTAATGCAACAATGGGAGATGATTGTTGATGCTCATTATTAAATCATTTATTCATCCCACACAATGATTCAGAATTATTCATTAAACTTGCTGGAAGGAAGCAGGGTTTTATCTCCACAGTGGCTTGGGGAAGGATGTGTTCTTTAAAAGGATATTTTATAACAACACAATTATCGTAATTAAAAGCTACCCCGATCATCTGATGAGCTTCTGACATATTTTTGAGCACTGGCATTTTAGCACAAGGATAAAAATGAGACTGAAATAGTATTAGGAAATAATATTGCCGTGGGGGACGAAAGCTAGAGGCAACACTAAATACTACCTGCCACCACCACCCCAGCTTCATCAAGTTCTTTAAGTTAATGAATTTACCAAATATCACTCAACTTTTGGCTTTCCAAAATGAGTTCAGGTTCTATTGCTGTGGCTTCAGCCACTGTCTGCACTCCTGAGTGGCCAGTGGCACCCCTCCCCCATCTGCGATCCAAGCCTCTCAACCCAGCCCCCCATCTGTGATCTAAGCCTCCCAACCCAGCAGCCATGGCAATTTTGTCCACACCTGAAACTACAACTTCAGATGTTGTCTGTGTTTGTTCTCTGTGTGACAGGGCCTGGCTTAGCACGCCATGGCATCCTACTGGTGAGTGCAGGAAGGGCTCCATCTCTAGTTTTTCCTGGTGAAGTAGGCTTGCCTAGGGGAGGATCCTAAGACTATAGCCAAGAAGAGGTATCTCATCCCAGAAGGTGCCTTGGGGACAAATCAGAGCTGGGGGAGCAGACTGCTGAGTGACCCTAGAAGACAGCAGAGAGACAAAGGCCATGGCGCCCTGTCATGTGGAGGGCATACGATGTGGGACAGACAGTCTGAGTTGGAGTTTTCTGCATGTGCTTGTCCCAGGGTATGTTCTGGACACCCACTGTGCTTGGTGTGCGGGCCACTGAGAGTTGGATATAGTTAGAGACTTCACTTCCGCACTCTGTCCATACCACTGATGCCTCACTGTGAGGTGACAACCGAGCCAGACCTGAAGGCAGAGACAGATGGACCCTGTCTCTGCCTCCAATGAGCCGACAGTCCAGTGAGAGACTCAAGACATGTCAACACGTGCAGAGCCACTTGACAAGCCCTGGGGTCAAGGCAACACCGACGAGGATCTTGTGGGGAAAGGCGCTTAATACCCAGAAGCTGAACACTGAGTAGGGTTTGCCATGTGACATGGAGGCAGCCAGAGCAAAAGGCAGGGACTTGGGGAGGGCAAGCTGAGGAGCTGAACCTTGTGTGGGTAGGAGAGGGTACTGAGGGCCTGGCTATGTAGCTGCTTCAATATGAAGGAGGCAGGAAAAAAGGCCCATGACTGAACACCATCTTGTCAGGCAAGGAGGCCCCTGTTGGACCCAGAGCGCTCAGGTGCCAGGGTCTGGTACCCACCAAGAATAGAAAAGGAAGGTGAACTCCTGCCCTGCCTTGTGCTTACAAAGCAACTCTCAAATTGTAATTTGGCTCCCATTTAGCTCTGCCTATGGAAAGGGGCCGCATGGTCAGGGCTTGTCCTGCCCAAAGGCACCAATCAGCCTCATGGCTGTAGATATCAACCTTTGCAAGATGGGGCCATGAGATCCCTGGGTGGATGTGCTGACAAGAAACCTGGTTCCAGAACCTCCTGAGCTGTTGTTTCCCACATGTAAGGCCCCCTGTGCTCTGGGTGTCCAGTTACCACATTTTCTCCAAGGGAGCCCTGCTAAGACTGTGGGTCCTCTCAGCACCTGGACATTCTCACAGATGGCATGTGCTCTGTCCTGGGATGGGCAGCCCAGACCCACACGCCACTTGAGAAGAACAGAGAGCAGGAAGAGGACTGCGTTTGCATCATGCACCGTTTGTTGTGGGAGGACTGGTTTTGGTGGCATTGAACATTCCACTGGCTTGATTCTCTGTTGCCAAACAGTCTCCATGGTGGAATGGGTGCCATCCTGACACCAGGTTTCTTTGGCATCAAAAACACTTCCCACACTAACTCAAGCATGGCATAAAGTTTCAAAGGCCTTTGGTAGACGTTTCCCAACCTCATCTCCATGGAACATTTGGAAATGTCTCTTTCTCATTATGCAAGTTTTTTTGTAAAATGTCTCAGAAGTTCAGAAGGGCCTACTGGACTTCATAAGTAGATGAAAACATGCTGAACACTGGAGGGGATTAAGAGAGCAGTGGGCTTTTTTGTTTTCGTTTTTCTTTTTTTTTTTTGGTCTAATAAATTTTGGCTCTTGGGTGCGATACCTCCATCCTTGCTTCCTCCCATAACAACTAAATGGAAGAACTCACATATTACAAGTGTTTTATATGAATAAGGTGTGGAACAGTCTAAGAGGGAGAGTTAGGGACAGGACACATGCCGCTGTCACAGCTGGAGTCTTGACAACCACTGACCACTTAGGTAAGCCACTTAGGACACTCCATTTCTTTAGAGGCCCCTGGGAGAGGATCTAAGGAGTGTGTGTGGTGGGGAGGTAGCATAAGATAGCACCAGGGAGTTATGCCATCAGCACTCAAAACTTACCTTCAAAAACAGGGCATCTTCATTTTGCGATTGCATACTTGTGACTCACACAAATGATAACTCGCAAGTCTACATGAGAGAGATCCTGTACATACATTTCCCTGTCCTAATTCAGGAAGGAACCACAATGTACTCCAGTATATGGAGGTCCCAGAACCCATTTACTGAAGCCTCACCCAAGGTTTTTTGCATGATACATGAGGGCAATTGGTAGGATGCCTGCTTCTTAAGGCTTATCTGTCCTTAAGCCAGTTCATGTTTCCCACAGAGATGAAGGAAGTCATCTCCAGCTCTTTACACCTCCCAGGGTACATGTCACCACATTCGGGGCTCTTCTGCTAGGAACCCTGACCTCCAAGACTCCCATCCTCCAATGGGGGCATTTATTTCAGGCTGGTGCTCGGCAGGTCAGGGGCCATCCTAAATATTTCCTAGGATTACTACTCAACCATCCTGTGATATCTGCGGATACCAGGGCAGGAAGGATTTGTCAGCTTGTCCACAGCCATACTACTAGTGAGTGGTGAACTGGGATCCGAGGCAGTCTCATCCAAAGCCCTGTCCCCTCCTCACCTTGCCAGGTGACAGAGAGAAGGGGACACCTGACCCCGACATTACCTGCTCCAGTGAGCTTGTCTGCCAGCTCCTTCCGCACGGCCTTGGTGAGGTTGAAGTAGTCGTCATCCTCATCGATGCTCTGCAGGAACAGCGGGATGTGCTGGAAGACAATGGCGTGCTGGCACCTCTTCTGCTGTGCGATGCTCAGCTGCTGGTCCAGCCAGTGGTCCTGGGCCTGCTTCAGTGCAGGGCACTTAGAGGCATCGTAGAAGAACTGGGAATTGAGCACCAGAAACAGGACGCCCCCTACCCAGAAGCTGAAGTAGTCATCTCCCCACGTCTGGCAGAACTCCTCCACGGTCTCGGCTGTGGGGACGTTGCCCAAGTCGTGGTTGCCACTGACCAGCACCAGTGGAATGTCTTGGTCAACAGCCTTTAGTACTTGCTGCAGGTCCTTGGTCTGTTCTTTCCTCCAGGGAGTTCCTAGAAAACGAAGGGCGATCACCTGAGAGGGCTGTCGGCCATTTACCTATTTACTCACATGAAATGAAGACAGAATAGAGAGTAACTGCCACAGAACTGTCAAAAGGGAGGCACCCTCTGAAAGCAAGAGGATGAAGCGGGTACCCGTCTACTCCTTACGGTGGGACGATTCCTGTGTGTTTCTGCAACCTGAAAAGTTCAGTGTCTCTGTGGCCACCTGTGAGATCAAGGTATCCATCTGGCCTCACAGACTCCACCAGAATCTTTAGGGGAGAAATCCTTGGATCTAGCGATCAATGTGCCAAGTGTCCCAGCACGGAAGAGGCGTTTTGTATTCCTTCAGCAGCTCAACAAGGCATACACAGGCCCAGCATCTTAGCACTCAGCACATCCTCCCTCCCACTCTGGCCTGCAGGACTCAAAATGGAAATGATTATTTGGATAGAGAGTTGGAAAATGTGTGGGCAACCAGTACCCTCCTTCTTCAGATTGCTGGCTTCCGCACTTCCTGTAATAATGTATTAAAGCTTTAATAAATGGATTTTGAAATGACCAATTCAATTCCACATCTGTTCTTCAGAGCCTCTCTGTGTGAATTTATTCAACAAGTATTTACTAAGCATTGACTGCGTGTGAAGCACCAATTTAGTGACAGGGATAAGCATAAGTCCTTCCCTCTAAACTGGGGCATTGAATCGTGGGTTAGGTAAATCACCAGTGTGTACTCCACCTGCCTGTGATGCCATCAGGAGTTAATGAGCAAAGGAAAGCAGGGTGAGGATGCAACTCTAGACAGCTGCCACGGACAGCGTAGACTGTGGTCCTTAACCCTAATGCTGTGACTTTTTAATACAGCTCCTCATGCTGCAGTGACCCCAACCATAAAGTTATTTTCATTGCTACCTCATAACTGTTATTTTGATACTGTTATGAATTGTAATGTAAATATTTGTGTTCTCCCCCAGTCTTAGATGACCCCTGTGAAAGGGTCATTAGACCCCCAAATAGGTCGCAACCCATAGGCATAAGAAAAATGATGGGAAAGAGTAGGTCCACTTCCTAAATATGATGAGACCCACAGCAGAGGGAAAGATGGCTTTGAGAGTCTCTGACAAATGATGGGTGAACACTGGAGTTGATGCTGTGCCCATTACACTGTGCTGGGCATTACACACGAGTCCAAGTATCTGCACAGCCCATCAAACTGCACACTTAGGAAGGGCCCCCATGAGCATCTGAACTGAGAAAGGCTGAAATGCAAAGATGAGGGAATTCAGTCATAGTAGCAAGTGTGAAGTGGGAACAGGGAGAACTCGGGGCAGAAGTTGAGGAAACAGTGGCAGAAATGATAGCTGCACAAAGGAAGCTGCTTTCAAGGGTGCCCCCCCCCCTGCTCTGGAGGTCCCAGGTGAGCGCCTCATCGATGCTGTGGCTCACACCGCCTACACTTACTCTTTGCTCCTGGCCTGATGAGGATTATTAGATCTAAGGGGCTCACTTAAGTGGCCACAATGATGGCAGATCGATCTGTTTCTCTTTGAGTCTCTGCTTTCAAACCATTCACTGTTAGCTGCATTGTTAGCGTGTAAGGCCAGAATTTCATTCTCACTGAAATGCTTTCTTCATGTATGACCCTAATGAAATAAATAAAAGAAAAAAGTGCAACTCTCCCGATAAGATGCCATCTTAGCCACTGTTCTGTTGCTGTGAAGAGACGTCATGACCATAACAACTCTTATAAAAGAAAACATTTAATTGGGGGCTGGCTTACAATCCAGAGGTTTAGTCCATTATCATGACAAGGAGCATGGTGGCCCACAGGCAGATGTGGTGCTGGAGACTAGCTGAGAGTTCTACATCTGGATCAGCAGGCAGCTGACAGAGAGAGGCACCAGGCCTGGCTTAAGCATTTAAAGCCCCAAAGTCTACCCCAGTGACACACTTCCTCCAGCAAGGCCACACCTCCTAATAGCACCACTCCCCAGTGACCAAGCATTCAGACCTGTGAGCCTGTGGGGGCCATTCCTATTCAAACCGCCACAGGTGCTTAACCCGCACTGGGTAAAAACAAGGCACAGAGCAGAGTCACGCACGAATGTGTTAAAGGCTTCCAGATACATTCAGGTGTTCTGTGTCTAGCGATTCAAGGAGTCTACTTCTGATGAACACGAGAAACAGATTGGAGGGGTTGGAAACTGCAGGTATCATTTCTCCTTTCCTCTTCTCTTCTTTCAGGAAAGGGGGTGGCAAAGGAGAGCAAGAGTGGACGTGGGATTGAAGGGGAGGAAGGGGAGAGTAGGGGGCAGGGAACATGGAGTGGGGGAGCAAGAGAGGAGAGGGCTGGGAAGAGGGAGGAGTGGAAGAGGGGTGCAGAATGGAGGGAGGGAGGGAGAGGGAGAGGGGAGAGGAGGAGAGGGAGGGAGAGGGGGGAGAGGAGGAGAGAGAGGGAGGGAGAGGGGGAGGGGAGAGGGGGAGAGGAGGAGAGAGAGGGAGGGAGAGGGGGAGGAGGGAGAGGGGGAGAAGAGGAGAGAGAGGGGGAGAGGGAGGGAGAGGGGGAGGAGGGAGAGGGGGAGAGGAGGAGAGAGGGGGAGGGAGAGGGGGAGGGGAGAGGGGAAGAGGAGGAGAGAGAGGGAGGGAGAGGGGGAGGAGGGAGAGGGGGAGAAGAGGAGAGAGAGGGGGAGAGGGAGGGAGAGGGGGAGGAGGGAGAGGGGGAGAAGAGGAGAGAGAGGGGGAGAGGGAGGGAGAGGGGGAGGAGGGAGAGGGGGAGAGGGAGGGAGAGGGGGAGAGGGAGGGAGAGGGGGAGGAGGGAGAGGGGGAGGAGGGAGAGGGGGAGAGGAGGAGAGAGAAGGAGGGAGAGGGGGAGGAGGGAGAGGGGGAGAGGAGGAGAGAGGGGGAGGGAGAGGGGGAGGAGGGAGAGGGGGAGAGGAGGAGAGAGAGGGAGGGAGAGGGGGAGGAGGGAGAGGGGGAGAGGAGGAGAGAGAGGGAGGGAGAGTGGGAGGAGGGAGAGGGGGAGAGGAGGAGAGAGAGGGAGGGAGAGTGGGAGGAGGGAGAGGGGGAGAGGAGGAGAGAGAGGGAGGGAGGAGGGAGAGGGGGAGAGGAGGAGAGAGAGGGGGAGAGGGAGAGGGGGAGAGGAGGAGGAGAAGAAGGAGAGAGAGAGAGAGAGAGAGAGAGAGAGAGAGAGAGAGAGAGAGAGAGAGAGAGAGAGAGAGAGAGAGAGAGATCTTTTAAGAGGTGCTTTTTGCCAGAAGACCCTAGGGCTTATTACAGAAGCTTCAGAGGTCACCCAGGCAGCTGCATCCTGCCATTTTATCTTTAGTGGAACCTGCCTGGGGGCAGCTGGAGGACCACACAGCAGAGTGAGGCTTCAGTCTGTGCACAGCTAACTGACCTCAGCTGGAGAAACAGCAGCTATTACCCCAGTACAGGGACCAGGAGGAGGTTCTGCTAATGGTGCTGGGATTTCACTTATCATGAATGGTCTGGGTTCTGAATCTAGGTTTGCAAGTACCATGGACCTGCAAGTGTCTTCTTCAGCTGAACCCAGATAATATGCACCTGTGTTGGTGATCCCCTCAGAGGCTCTGTTGGCTGTGTGTGTGTGTGTGTGTGTGTGTGTGTGTGTGTGTGTGTGTGTGTGTGACTAACCTGCTAGCTCAGACCTTGAACATGGAGGACCACTTCACACCACTTCACAGGTGTTCCACAGACCAAGGTCCATTAGTCACTACTCTCTTTAGGAAGACTTTGTGGGACACTGTCAGCCTGCCTCCCTGATGGAGAATGCTGAAATGCTCAGGGATGGCCACCCTAAAGTCCCAACAAGTCAGGCACTCTTCTAAGACTGGCCCACAGCAGACAAGGTAGCTCAACCAGAAGGCCATCAGAGTTTGAACCAAGCTGTCCTGGTCATGAACAAGGGTCCTTGGTCTCAGGTGAGGGCACTCAGCCAGCCTGATCCATGGGCTTGAACTTTATGACCCTATGATGTACAGAACATCTCCATTCACTTTTATATTTATTTGTATTTTTTTTCTAGAAAACATTAAGGCATTTTCATTTTCTTTATTAAAAATATTTTTTATACAATATATTCTGATCAGTTTTCCCTCCCTTATCTCTTCATAGAAACTTCCCACCTCCCCACCCACCAACTCCATGCTTTCTTACTCTATGTATTTAAAAATAAAAAAATACACAAATTAAAAACAAACCAGAATAAAAAAGGCACACCACACACACACACACACAACACACACACACACACACACACACACACACACACACACACACACCATAGAAGCACAAAATTGGAAACCATAAAATACAAGCAAAAGACCAGTAAGATACAAAAAAGTGTCCAAACAAAGCAATATGAGACATGTCTACAAACAAAAACCATTGTGATGGCTATTTTTGGTTATCAACTTATGGAACTAACTAAAATCCAAAAATGGAGGACCCAACAATGAAGATTTTTGCTTAATTTGAAGTAGGAAGATCCACTTCTAATCTGGATTTCGAGGCAAGAAGACACACACCTCTAATCTGGACCACACGTTTGCTAGAAGCCTATATAAGGACATGGAAGAGGGAAGCTCTCTCTTTGCCTGCCTGCCCTCTCCTTGCTAGCAAGTCCATTCTTTACTGGCACTAGAGACTACTTCTTCAGGATTCCAGAAGCTACTGAAGACATCCAGCCTTGTGGACTGAGCAACTGTTGGGTTCTTGTACTTTCCATACATAGGCAGTCACTGTTGGATGAGCTGGACTGCAGCCTGTAAGCCAGTCTAATAAATCACACACATACACGCACGCACGCACGCACGCACGCGCGCGCGCACACACACACACACACACACACACACACACACACACACACACACGATGAGGGGAATTCATTCTGTAAGTTCTGTTATTCTAGAGAACTGTAATACAACCACTGAATTTGTTTTATGCTGGCCATCTGCTGCTGGGAAGGGGTCTGCCTTTAAGTGTGGCTTATATGCCCAATGAACTCCATTAGAGAAACTGATTTTTCTTCTGCAAGTGGTTATCCAGTGGAGATAGCTTCTTGGCTAGGGAGGGAGCTCCTGTCCACCTCTCCCCCTCTCGGGACAGCATCTGGCTTGGACCCTGCAGGCCCTGTGTGTGCTGCCACAGTCTCTGTCAGTTCCTATGTTCATCAGTCCTGCTGTGATGGAGGACACGGTTTCCTCAGCATCATCCACCCGCTCTGGCTTCACATCTTTCTGTCTCCTCTTCCACATAGTTTCCTGAGCACTCAGGAGAGGGGACTGATGAAAACATCCTATTTAGGACCCAGTGTTCCAAAGTCTCCACTCTCAGCACATTGTCCAGTTGTGGGTCTCTATATTAGTTCCCATCTACTGCAGGGGGAAGCTTCTCCAAGGGTGGCTGAGAGAGACACTTGGCTATGGGTACAGCAGAATGTCATTAGGAATTACTTCATTGCTTTTTCCTCTAGCACAACAGTAGGATTTGGTTTTCTTCTGGGCTCATGGCTTATCTAGTCTCAGCGTCTTACCACCTGAAGAGTGTCAGGCACGGGCTCAAGCTCGTGGGGTGGGCCTTAAACCTACAACATTGGTGCCACGATTGCACCAGCACTTCATGCGGGCAGGTCACCACGGTATACTGCAGGGTTTAGCTGTGTTGGTGTTTACCTTTCTCCTGTGAGTGTGCCGTGTACCTGCCAGTACCATCAACACTGGGGTGAAGGCCCTAATTAGGCACTAGCTTGACTTCTCTGTGTTCGATGAGGTGTGTAATTGACTTCAGCAATAGAGCCTTATCAGTTTGTGGACAGCAACGAATAGCCCTGGCAATAGCTGTGGTGGTTTGAATAGGAATGGCCTCCAATGGCTCATAGATTTGAATGCTTGGTCTGCATGGTCATGGTGTCCTTTCACAGCAACAGAAACCCTAATCAAGACAGAAGTTGATACCAAGGACTTGGGTATTTTGGTGAAAGGTCTGACCATGCTTTGTTTGTTTGGAGGAACATGGAACACACTAAGACTGTGGATTAAAAAAGCAGCTGATGCTCTAAGTGGGGCTTAACAGGCCATACTAGTCGGAAGGAGCATGGAAGACAGTGCTGCTGAGGGCGATTTAAACTGTGGGAGCTTTCTGCCCTTGTCCAAAAATTCTGCCTGAGGCTAAATTTAAGAGCTTTGGCAGAGATTTCAAAGTCAGCCCTAGTATTGACTGTGCTGTGAATGGCCAGTCTTATGCAGGCCTCTAATGAAAAGGAGAAAGTTGAGCAAGGAAAAATACAAAATGTACAGTTTGTGGAGAAAAGGGGTGCTAGGAAGTGTAAACAGATAAGGAAAAGCTTGATGCTAATTGGAATAAAGGGAGTGGTGACCTCAGAGCAAGTACCACTTAGCTAAATTTCCAACTGACGAAAAGGGATGAAAGAAAAGCTTAGAGCCGGGCGTGGTGGTGCACACCTTTAATCCCAGCACTCCAGAGGCAGAGGCAGGTGGATCTCTTCGTTTGAGGCCAGCCTGGGCTACATAGTGAGTTCCAGGATAGTCAAGCTTAGGCAGTGAAGGAAACCACTGAAAACACAAAGCTGGTGAAAACGTATTTGAATAAGGGGGCCATGTTCTTGCCCCAGCAACCTGGGTTTTATTTTGAGAGTGTTTCTCCATCCTGTAATTCACTCTGTAGACCAGGCCTGCCTCAAACCCACAGGTCCACCTGCCTCTTACTCCTGAGTATAGGGATTACAGGTGTGCACCAGCTTTGACCACATAGCTCTGGCTAGAGTCAAGAATACAAGAAAGGGGTTATGGAATCTTGCTCCATGACTAAGGAAAGCTGTTGAGGCCAGGCATGTCAGAGGTGTCCCTGCATGGAGGCCTAGAGAGGTCACTGCATGAAGCTGTGAAGGTGAAGCCTGGATTGCCTTGGAGACCCCAAGATGTTGGAGATGACAGAGTTCTGGGATACCTGCTGAGGAGAGCTACTAACCAGCCCAAGAGAAAGTATGTTGCAGTCAACAAAGCTGAATGGAGTTGGAGATCTGAAGAGTATCTTGACATCAGATATGGAGATGCAGAGTTTGGAGTTTGCCCAGCTGGTTTTTGGTCTTGCTTTGGTACAGTATTTTCTCATTATACTCTCTTTCCTCCCTTTTGGAATGATATTATATATCCTGTACCATCATATGTTGGAAGTATGTGATCTTTTCATTTTGATTTAACAAGTGATAACAGTTATGAGATTGCTATGAGTTTCAGAAGAGCCTGGACTTTTAAACAGGGTTGAGACTATTATAGGCTGTGGGGGCTTTTGAAGTTGGACTAAATGCCATTTGCATTATGGTATGACTACAAGCCCAAAGGGCCTCCACAGACTCATAGGGAGTAGCATTATTAGTGGTATGGGCTTGTTTGAGTAGGTATGGCCTTGTTGGAAGAAGTGTGTCACTGAGGGTGAGCTTTGAGGTTTCAGAAGCTCAAGCCAGGCCCAGTGTCTCTCTCTTCTGCTGCCTGATGATCCAGATGCAGAACTTTTGGCTACTTCTCCAGCACCACATCTGCCTTCATGCTGCCATGCTTCCTGCCATGATGGTAATGGACTAAACATTTGAAACTGTAAGCAAATCCCAACTGAATGTTTTCCTTATTAAGAGTTGCCATGGTCATGGTGTCTTTTTCTGGGGTTTCTATGAGGCCCCTTTGGCCAACAACTGAATTAGATGTAACCCAATCCTGGAACTGGAGATTTCATTTGGTGGCAATGGATGTCTACATGAGGCACTGCCTCCTCTGTGATTTGGCGACTCTGTTTATATTTCTTTCATATATGCATATATTTTAAGAAGCGTCTACTCTAGTAGGTTTTCATATCACCCCTCAAGTGGCCCACAGTGTTAGCTGTCCCTCTGTATTCCCTCCCTTGCATCCCTCTCCACTTAATCCTTCCCTTCCAGTCTCCCCCAACCCCCATCTCTCCCTAACTATATATTCTGTTTCTCCTTCCTTAGGAGATCCTTCTCACTCCCAATTCCTTACTCTATGCATAACCCTTGTGATTACTCAGATAATAGCATGTCTACTGAAGGCTAATGGTAGAATACAAACCATAAATTCTTTTTGGATTTGTGTTACTTCACTCAGGATGATTTTTTTTTCTAGCTCCAGCCATTTACCTACAAATTGCATGATTTTTTTTAACAGTTGAATAATATTCCATCGTGTAAATGTGCCACATTTTCATTACCCATGCATCAGTTGATGGCTATCTAGGTTGTTTCCAATTTATGGCTATTATGAATAGAGCAGCACTGAACACTGTTGAGCAAATATCTCTGTAGTAGGAAGTAGAGTCCTATGGGTCTATGCTCAAGAGTAGTATAGTGGGATCTTCAGGTAGATGGATTCCCATCTTCCTGAGGAACTACCACACTGATTTCCATAGTGGCTGTAAAAGTTTGCACTCCCACCAGCAATGGAGGAGTGTTCCCCTTACTCCACATCCTTACCAGCATGAGTTGTCACTTGTTTTATTGATTTTAGCCATTCTGACTAGTGTAAGATGAAATCTCAAAGTAGTTTTTATTTGCATTTCACTGATGACTAAGGTTATTGAACATTTCTTTAGTTGTTTCTCAGCCATTTGATTTTCCTCTTTTGAGAATTCTCTGTTAGTTCTGTACTCAATTTTTTAAATTGCATTGTCTTCTTTTTTCTAAATTTCTTTCTTCCTTCCTTCCTTCCTTCCTTCCTTCCTTCCTTCCTTCCTTCCTTCCTTCCTTCCTTCCTTCCTTTTTTTTTTTAAGATTTATTTATTTATTATGTATACAGTGAGTGTTCTGTCTGCAGGCCAGAAGAGGGAGCCAGATCTCATTGTAGATGGTTGTGAGCCACCATGTGGTTGCTGGGAATTGAACTCAGGACCTCTGGAAGAACAGCCAGTGCTCTTAACCTCTGAGCCATCTCTCCAGCCCACACTGTCTCCTTGATGCCCAGATTTTTTAGTTTTTTTTTATTTTATATTTTTTAATATATTTTGGATATCAACCTGGCTATGTAATTGGCAAAGATCGTTTCCCGTTCTGTAGGCTGCTGTTTTGTCCAAGCGATGGTGTCCTTTCTCAGACAGAAGCTTTTCAGTTCTGTGAACTCTCATTTACTAGTTGTTGGTCTGAGTGGTTGTTCTATCAGTGTCCTGTTCAGAAAGTCTTCTCCTGTGATAATAAGTTCAAGACTATTACTTACTTTCTCTTCTATAAGATTCAGGGTATCTGACCTTATATTGAAGCCCTTGATCCAATTGGAGTTGAGTTTTGTGCAGGATGATAGGTATGAATCTATAAGCATTCTTCTACATGCAGCCATCCAATGTGACCAGCACCATTTGTAGAAGATGCCTTTTTTCCAGTGTGTATTTCTGGCTCCTTTGTCAAAAATCAGGTGTCCATAGGTATGTGGACTTATGTCTGGGTCTTCAATTCAACTCCATTGACCAATGTGTCTCTTTTTATGCCAATACCAGTTTATATTACTATAGCTCTGTAGTACAACTTAAAATCAGAGGTGGTGATATCTCCAACAGTTTTTTTTTTTTTAAATTCAGGATTGTTTTAGCTATCCTGGGTCTTTTTTTGTGTTTCTATATAATGCTAGAAATTGTCCTTTCAAATTCTGTAAAGAACTGTGTTGGAATTTTGATGGTGATTGTGTTGAATCTGCAGATTGCTTTTGGTAGGATGACCATTTTCACTATATTTAACACTAGTAATTCATGACCATGGGAGATCTTTCCATCTTCTGCAATTTTCTTCAAGTCTTTCATTTGTTTGGTTAGAACTATCCCAAGATAGGTATATATTTTGAGGCTATTGTTTCTCTGATTTCTTTCTCAGTCTGTCATGTGTATATGGAGAAGCTACTTATTTTTGTGTGTTAATTTGTATCCTGCTACTTTGCTGAAAGTGTGTACCAGCTGTAGAAGTTTCCTGTTGGAGTTTTTAGGGTCATAAAATGTGTAAATGTATAAATCATACCATCTGCAAATAGGTACTTTAACTTCTTCCTCCCCAGCTGTATGCCTTTATTCAGTTGTTTGATTGCTCTGGCTAAGGCTAGATTGAGTACTATATTGAATAGGTATGGAGGGAGAGAACATTTCCCATTTTTGATGTTCAGGTGCATTCATAATGGCCATCAATACACTTACTCCAGTAGACACAGGGAATTTGGAGTGTGAGTTAACAGCTACACAGGACAGTTAAGGAGCATTCCAATAGAAAGGTTTAATCAAAACTCTGGACAGACAGCTACAGTAGAGGGCTGGGGTCACATGCAGGTACAGGGAATGTGCTCCCAAACAGCACAAGGATGCTACTTTGAGGAAACCACACTATCTCCTAATAACCAATCAATAATAATGAGGCCCAACTTCCCTGAACCTCTTCAGTTACAGACACATCTTGCCAAGCTTTTCCAGTACTGTGTAACCTTCCTTATAGTGTTTCAGACACTGGAGGAAGAGTCAGTGAGATGAGTCCTCTGAGCCTTGGGTTCCCCACATGTGAGGGTCTTGAGTCTAGTGCAAACATTAGCTGCCCTCCCTCCTCAACAACACAAACATAATGAATTCTTCATTTTTCAATGGTGATCCACTCACTGTATGCACATGAGAATCAACACACCACTTCTGAAGGCAGAAAAGCATTCCCTAGGGACACATACCATGCTTAGCTGAGTTTAGAAATAAAGGAGTAAATTGTGGATTATGAAAGTCAACTTGAATGAAAATATTTGCACTTTGTTTAACAAGTGCTTACTGTGTGTTCTGGAATCTCTTTTGGGTCAGCGTCAGCACAGCTCAGGCCGAGTCTCGGCACAGCTATCCAGAGCAGTCCTGCTGCAGCAGCACCAGAGATGACAAAGCCGGCACCTGACCCTACCAGCAACAAACAGAACCAACGGAAACCTGGCCGTGGCTACGGGTTTCCTATGCTGCAAGCAGGCTCTGCACTCCACAGAAAGGACACGTGTGTGTGTGTGTGTGTGTGTGTGTGTGTGTGTGTGTGTGTGTGTGTGTTTGTGTGTGTGTGTGTGTGTTTGTGTGTGTGTGTGTGTGTGTGTGTGTGTGTGTGTGTGTGTGTGTGCATGCAAAGGATGGGAGAGAAGCAGGAAAGAAGGGAAAGACTGCCGGGCGGTGGTGGCGCACGCCTTTAATCCCAGCACTCGGGAGGCAGAGCCAGGCAGATCTCTGTGAGTTCAAGGCCAGCCTGGGCTACCAAGTGAGTCCCAGGAAAGGCGCAAAGCTACACAGAGAAACCTTGTCTCGAAAAACAAAAAAACAAACAAACAAAAAAAAAAAAAAAAAAAAAGAAGGGAAAGACTGAAAAATGTAAAAATTTACTCAGAAGAAAGTTAGGGGGTCTTCAAAGCAGATAGATGTGAGGTGTAGGCTGTGGACAGGAACCCCAAAGCCTGTTGCCAGATTTTGGGGTGGGGCTGAGTAAAACAGAAGAGCAATGTGCAAAGCTGCAAGATATACAAAATATTGGAACCAAAATTTTGTCACAAAATTACAATAATTATTATAGAATATTACAAAATGGATTTTTACAGAATAATACCAAATGAAAATATCACAATCATTCACTGATTGATACCATGTGATTTAGTAGCAAGAAATCTACAATTTATTTTTGCCACTATCTATTAAAGGATATTAAAGCTATTCTTATTTTGGTTGTGTTCAAAATAGCCTTAAACTATTACCTAATAAAATTTCTTAGCAAAGTAGGAAAAGAGGCATACATCCTTAGCCTGACTAGGGACATGTGTAAGAAACACAGTGATGTTGCACTCAATAGTCAGAACGGAAGGGAGAGGACAGGGAGAACTGCTCTTAGCCCTCCATGGAATGTAAGGAGAAACCTAGCCACGCAGTGCAGCAGGAGAGGCAAGCAGCATATGGACCAGAAAGTGAGAGGTAACTACGGGACCCTACAGGACCCTACAGGACCCTACAGGACCCTACAGGACCCTACGGGACCCTACGGGACCCTACAGGACCCTACAGGACCCTACAGGACCCTGAACAGAACCGGGAATCAGTGTGACCACAAGATCAATATATGAAAACGGACTGTAGTTCTTTAACATTTTTAAAGATTTATCTTATTTTATGTTAAAGCTCTCCTCACGGGGCTATCAGGAAATATCAACTCAAACTTTCAATAAGGCACCAGAATGACACCAGCCTGAAGAAGCACACACAAGACCCCTCAGCACACCTGTTCCCTGTGTCATTAGCTGGGATCCCAGCTGTGGATGGTGGTGTGTCCCAGCTGTGGATGGTGGTGTGTCCCAGCTGTGCATAGTGGTGTGTTCCAGCTGTGCATAGTGGTGTGTTCCAGCTGTGCATGGTGGTGTGTCCCAGCTGTGCATGGTGGTGTGTCCCAGCTGTGCATGGTGGTGTGTCCCAGCTGTGAACAGGTGTGTCTTTAAGCAGTGATAAGAACAGAGAAAGCCTGCATCCAGCAAAAACAACACACCCGAGCTCTATTCTGACAGTTTGGGGGAACTTGACCTTGGGCAGGGCCAGGCAAACAGGAGATGGCAGGTGCTATTAGAAATGACAAAATTGTGTTGAAAATAAATCACAGAGAACATCAGGAGATAAAATATCTAGAGAAAAATGGCAGATCTGTTAGTGCTGACATCTATGAGGTGGGAGAGGGGTGGGCACACACCAGGTTCCTGCACACCTTGAATGTTACATAAGCATAAATTACTTTTAAAGTAAGAAAAACAATCAAAATATCTAAAAACTAACAAATGTGCTGAAATTAGCTCTCATTAGGTAAACAAGTATAAATATAATTTTAACAGGAACAAAGTAAATGCCAAGGCCCTCTTTACTCTTAGAAACAGAAATGGGAGAGGAGAAAATGACAGAAAGGTGCTTCAGACACTTAAAAACACAAAGCAACACACCACCAGTGATATCAATTAAAAAATGTGTAACAAGACTGTGCTCGGAACAAACTGTGCTCTTCCTGAACAACCGCACTTCCATTAATAGCACTCTGATCTAGGACAGACGACTTCCGAAGTCAACATCTAGGGCTGATGGTGTGGCTCGGTGGTACTCTGCCCAGGGCTCCATCCAGGCACCTGGAGGGAAGGTGGGACCAAGGAGGGCAGTGCTCACCGCGGTTTCAAATATCTAGCGTAGTACTCCTGTCCATAGGAGACGGCTGTTACTTCACTTTTACAATTATTAATTCTAATTATCATCACAAGTTCCCCTAAGGAGTCTGAAATGAGGCATGGCCTTTCCTAACCCTCTATGGTATGTTGTGACTGACTTCCTTTGGTGAACCACGTTTCCAAGTTGTATCTGTTGAGTGACACTTTGCTTACAGTCAACACAATGACAGGTTACACTCTGATTAGGCTGGACTCCTATCTGCTATGTTTGTGCCCAGTTGAGAGTCTGCGGGCATGGTGCATGAAAGAAGAGCTTTGCATGGACTACTTTCATGATCATCCAGAAACAGTGGTAAAGCCCTGTATACAAAACCTAGAGATGAACTCTGGGCTTCCTGAGAACTCTAAGGTACCACCATTTATGTTTACTGAGAATCAGGTGGTTTGTTTTATTTCAAAGAACACAGTTTTATCCATATTGTAGCCATTTTCCCCTCTTCAGATAAGGACTGATTTTCTGAGGGGAAAATCACTTCAGTGTACCTCAGCCAGAGGTATAGGCCGACACCACACAAATGCAGTGCTTACGCCTACATAACACATCGCAATCACAACACGCCATCTTCCCTCTGAGTGTAAAGAGTAAAGGAGCAGCTGAAAACGACTCAAGACTATAACCCTCTCACAGAAACGTCAGAACGAGAAGTGAGCGAGCAGCTGTCAGTCACCGGACCTGTCTCCTCTTGAGACAGCCCTTACTAGGCAGGGGCCTGCAGACAAGACAAAATTCCACTAGTGAACTGCTGTTTCAGTTATCAGGGCTGAAGATAACACAGTCAGTGAAGCAAGCACCAGGACCCAAGCCTGAGCCCAGAACCCACGGAAGGAAGCCCAACACACAAGCTTGTGCTTGTAATCTTAGCAACGTGGAGGTGGGATGATCCCTGGGATTCCCTGGCTGGCCAGCCTATTGTACTTGGAGAGCTCTCGGCCAACAAGAAAACTGTCTCAAAAAACATACGTGCCTTCTGAGAATAACACCTGAGTTTGTCCTCTGGCCTCTACATGCATGCACACACATGTACAACCATACACATATGCACCTACACACATGCATATGTGAGCACATGAACACACACACAAGCCATTCATTTTTGAGACCTTCAAAATATCTTCTCTTCCCTACAGAGGTTGTTTAAATAATACATTGCAAACAGGTTTCAGGCGGGTTATGAATCCATTTACTGTTTGACTAATAAGAACAAGCAAACTAATGTTCTCTGTATCAAACAGACAAGACAGGATGTCGCTTAGTCAAAGAAAATGAGACCTTTGTAATCCCTACTCCCTGAAGGCACAAGTCCTCAAGAGAACTGATCATAAAATACTCAACTATTGCTGGAAAAAGTTTAATTAAATAACAGGACAACCTCAGTAAGCTGAGGAACAAGATTCAGGGGCAGCAGGGTGAGTCTACCCACTCAATACAAGCCACATTGAAAAGAAGAGAGGAGTCAATAAAGCAGACTCCAAGCAGTTACTTGCAAACTCAAAGATCTCGCCAGCTGGGCCAAATAAATCCAGGACAGGCAGTGGTGGTTTGTCACAGGAAGGATTTCCAGCTGTTACTCTTCGTCTAGTCATGTCCCACATACCTGGTCTCTGGGGCCCCAGCTTTCAGGAGCCCTGGACAGTGAGTGCTGTGCAGGAAGAACACACTCCAGCTGCACCTTTCTTTGCACAAGAAGGTGCTCAGTAGGTATGTGTGGATTCAGTCTGCTTTGCAATGCATGTGTGCAGACATTAAGAGGCAGTGAGGAATATAGACAAAACACCCCATCTGTTGTCTTTCTTCACCAAAATTTCAGTGATGGGATGTCAACCGGGATAGCCTGAGGGTCCTTCCCACTGCTCAGGTTATCCAATGAAAACAGCAGAACCTGCAGCTTCTCCATCCAGCCCAAGACAACTCTGATATGTCTACATCCATGTATGTGCATGTGCCCTGTGCACACATAGCTTCACCCTATCTTAAGAGGTTCTCCCCACAAAAGAGCAAGAGCCAAGCCCTAGGCTGACAAAAGCAATTCACCTCCTGGCTTACTGCAATCTGGGAGGTCACCAAGGGTAGGACATCCTCCTTACTGACTCAACTGGGTAATCCTCAACTCTTAAATTGAAACCCAATCCTCAGAACTTTAGGATGTGATGTATTTGGAGCTGGGTCCTGAGGGAGGTAATTAAAATGAAAAGAATCCATTGCAATGGGCCCTTAATCCACCCAACTCTGGTTCCTCTAAGGAGTTTAGGACACGGGGACACAAGGAGAAGGCACCATCTGCAAGCCAAGATGTGGGGGCTGGACCTTAGAAATTATACTTTTGCTGTTGAGAACAAGTGGTCTGATCCTTGTTAACAAAGCATTACAGGTTCCTAGCACACCTCCTGTGGGTCAGGACAGCAGGGTGTGGACAGCTGAGCTTTCTTGGCCTAAACCTGTGACTCTAGAAGGAACACCTGGAAAATCCAGGCAGCAAAATAGCATGGGCTATGGGTTTGTGACAGGCTTCAGTGGTTTCTAACCATGCCTCATCCAACACATTCAGCCCTTCTGCAAAAGCCACGTCACCCACCCAGCTGCCAAGAGGGGTCTACGAGTGTGCCCTGACACTTGTTCCTTCCTCCAGTTCCCATGTCTAGCAACCCACAGACCCCAGACATTATTCTCTTAAGCATCTCTCAAATCCATGCAGTGAGCATCACTTCCCAACAGCAGCATCCTGCATCCTGACCTGAGCACGAACTGAGTATCACCTTCCAACAACAGATCCTTCATCTTGACCTAAGCATGCAGAGCATCACCTCCCTACAGCAGCATCCTGCATCCTGACCTGAGTCAGAGCATGCCTCACCTAAGACCTGAGGACATGATGTTAGCTACCTCCCTGCTGGGGCCTGCTGGAGCTTCAAAAGCAGACTGATGACAATAAGGGTGGGGATGACAAGGTACCTTTTCATTCACAGTGGAGGGAGGGAGCAGACAGGATACAATATGCTCAGTGGTAATATGTTTTAGCCTCTCTGACTCCAGGCATCTGCCCTCTTCCCAGGAAGGCTCTCCCCAGGGAGCTCAGCAGTTGTTCTCTGCATCAGTTTCTCTGAACTTAACTTCTTCCTCATGTACCACAGAACCCTCAGGACTACGTTTTGCCCTGATCTCATATCACTGCTTGATGACAGCAATAACATCTATCTGGCTCCTTCCTCCCATGAGTGTCCTGTTAGAATCTGTGTGCTATCTAAATTTCTCTAGCTATAAAATAGAGAATTTGCATCTATTTTCAAACAATAGAGGAAAAACAAATAATGATTTGTTGTATTCAAAGCCAGGTGCCTTGAGGATCCTGAGATCAACGGGATGGTCTTTCCCCATGATACACTCAGAGCGCAGAGCACACACTCAAAGTTTATGCCAGAGCTGGGGGTGGCAGGGTGGTGGATGCTTCCACTCCACTCTAAGCACTGTCCACATACCACCTGTCAAGCAAATACATAGGATAAGGGACCTGCCCAGGCATTCTACCACACACAACTGACTTCTGGGCTTACCAAGCATGCAACACATGCCCAATACAGCGGGATTTCCAATACTGCTGAAAGGTACCTGGCTAGTCATCCATACAGGTGTTCCGATGATGAACGGCAACAGCACAGCACTCATACTCTGAGAGGCTGGCCAAGGCTACACTGTTTGCTCTCCTGGAAATAATATTTGACACTTCTGTTAATGTTGCAAGATTTTGTGTCATTTCTCCTTGTCACAACTGCTCTGGTCATTAGCCCAGAAGCCCAACCACTGTGCAGTCTCTGAGAGAGCAATGACATAAGGGAACTCAACAGGGTAAGGAAGACAGACATATTAGGTAGAGTAATAATGTTGAGTAAAAATAATTATGTGGTTATTTATACCTGGAAATACGGTTTGTTACCTTTACCAAAGGAAAATATACTAAACTGCTAGATTCAGAGTAATGTGCCCTTGTTATATTATGAGGCAGGGACGAAAGAGTCTTCAGGTTAATAGTATTTGTGAGACACCCCTGCCTCTGTAACCCCTGATGTGAGTCAGCCATGACTTGGTTTTGGTCAAGTGAAGCAAAGGATCCTTCTAGGCTGCTCAGAAACACAAGGCCAAATGCCAGTCACAGAATCCCATCTGTATTGCTGTACTGCAGCTTGAACAGCCTGTTCCAGGGGAAGACGCTGCATTCCTGGAGAGAATCGCAGCTTTGCTGCCAGTTCTGCAGCATGGGAGGGGCAGGGAGGTCGGCTGCAAGAGGAACGGAAGCAGAGAACAAGGGAGCGCTCCCGGGAGGGTCGGCCATCTCTAGGGCATCTCTGCACTGAGCATGCCTGTCTTGTCGTCTGTCTGCAGGCAAAGCCCCACAACTGTGAACAGAGAAGGAGCCATGACTTCTTGTCATCTCTGCTGGGCCTGATATCATCTCTGCACAGGAGGAAACATAGGGGGGAGTCTGGAGACCAAGGGCACAGGGCTTTAACTACAGGGCACTGCTTCTTTGGAGAAACCTGTCCTGACTGTTAATTCCAGGTACCCAGGTATTCAACCATGTTTCCTAGCCCAGGTATACTCAAGCTAGCATGGCAGAGACAGCTCCAGAAAGAAGCAGAACCCCTAGGAACCAAGTTTGGAACATGACAAGGTTATACATTGGCATATTACAAGGCTAAACACAATCAAATTTGTGAGACTTGAACTAGATCAGCTTGAAAACCCATAATCTAAAGTATATGGCACTAGGAGTTCTGAAAACTTGGGGGAATTGTGTCAGAAAAATAATACCACAGACTAGGCTTTTGAATCATGCTGCCTATTAATCACCATATCTGGTAAAGATGCAAAGCTGGAATTACCTTGGCATTTTGTTGGTGACGTAGAACATGAGGAATGGTCTCTGGAATGGCAGTGGAAGGCTGAGTATCAGACCCTTGTTTCTATAAAGCCATCAAGCAAAAAATGACTCACAGGAAATACCAGGGTAATTATGGCCCCTGAAACAAGGATGCGAAAAGCCAGTGTAGACTCCTAGCAGAGGTTTCCAGCTGAAGATTGTGGATTTGAAAACACCCTTCCCTCTATTCCTTCTACATGTCCCATCACAAAGACAGCCCACACTCAGAGACAGACATACCGTAGCAGAGAAATTAGCCACAGACTCTACAAAAGAGAAAGCAGACAGACAGGTGGCAATGGGCTTAGCTGAGTTCATACAATCAGACAATGAAAAAAAAACACACAAAATCTCTGGCATGGTACAACCACTCTCTGTGCCTTGTTTACCCAGGAATTCTGTCCCTTTGAAACATCCAAAAATCGGTTGAGTACACTGGTCTAGTAAGTGACATGTACAGTGTCCAAAGCTGATTTATTCATAAGGTTCCGAGAGTAGAAGCCACTGTGTCCATCAGCACAGAGACCCACCCAGGAGACTGAATGCCACAGGCAGTAGTAAAGAACTTCCTGTTGCCAGGCACTGTAACAGGAAGGGATCTCAGTATGCACTGCCTGGTTCCATCTTTACCAAGTCCAAGAACAGGAAAAACCAACTAACAGGAACAGGAAGATTTATCAACAGAGAAGGACACAAGAAAGTGGCAAATGTCCCTTCCTTCTCGGGATTTATATGGTGCCAAAGTGGAGTTTTCACATCAGACCGACCAGTTAATCACTTTACATTAAATTTGAATTTTTTTTTTTTTTTTTTTTTTCGAGACAGGGTTTCTCTGTGTAGCTTTGTGCCTTTCCTGGATCTCGCTCTGTAGACCAGGCTGGCCTTGAACTCACAGAGATCCGCCTGCCTCTGCCTCCCAAGTGCTGGGATTAAAGGTGTGCACCACCACCGCCCGGCCAAATTTGAATTTTAATAACAAGTTTCTAAAATAGCTAATAAGAATATATATATGACTCGTATTAGTGACCTCCCAGCAGCCTGGTTGTATCACAGGTGTTCTGTGAGGGGTTCAGCAGAGAGACAGAGCAGAAGGATGGATGGCTGCAAGCCTTGAAGCTGCACCTCAGAGCTTCTCTGGAGGTGAAACAGAGGGGTCCGAAGGGAAAAGGCTTGACCTTGAACTTCACCAGGCATCCTTTCTCCTCATGAATTTTCTTCAGCCCTTAGAATGAAAGCAAATGGGTCCAACCTTGCTTCTAGCTGGCACCACTCTGCAAGACTCTGAGAGCCTCAGACAGCCTGGCATGGTGGTACAGGCCTGTCACCCTGGCACTCAAAGTCTAAGGTAAAAGGCTGAGAGCTGCAGGCTACCACCCTGTGAGCTACCAGTGAGTCCAAGGCCAGTCTGGGTACAGATAAGTTACCCAAAGACACTGGTATTATGGGATAGCAGCCTTTATCACCCATGTAAAGATCACAGGTATTCAGCCTCTGCTACATTAGTCAACTTTCATGTTCTTTTTACAAGCTTTAAGTACCCGGCTCTCGTGGGGCGGTGATGGCGTATGCCTTTAATCCCAGCACTCGGGAGGCAGAGCCAGGCGGATCTCCGTGAGTTCAAGGCCAGCCTGGGCTACCAAGTGAGTTCCAGGAAAGGTGCAAAGCTACACAGGGAAACCCTGTCTCGAAAAACAAAAACAAAAACAAAAAACAAACAAACAAAAAAAAGTACCCGGCTCTCAAACTGGGGCAAGCGACCAAAGACTGACAGATACTAAAGGAGTGTCTAACACAAAAAACAGACCCAACGAGATGGTATGGAGAGAACTATTACAGAATGAGGGAAAATATTAACATGCTTCAAAAGACAGGAAAAGACACCATACTCGCCAGGTGGTGGTGGTGCATGCCTTTAATCCCAGCACTCGGGAGGCAGAGCCAGACGGATCTCTGTGAGTTCGAGGCCAGCCTGGTCTACAGAGTGAGTTCCAGGAAAGGTGCAAAGCAACACAGAGATACCCTGTCTCGAAAAACAAAAAACAAAAAACAAAAAAGACACCATACTCATTAAATTATTTAATGCTACTTTTAAAAGGAGTAAAGTCCAAAAGAGAACTTGGAAATTAGCATTATGTATCAGAGGAACTGGGGAGATATCTCAGTGGCTGAGAATGCATGCTGCTCTTGCAGAGGACTGGAGTTCAAACCCTAGCATGCCAGGCAGGCAGTTTACAACTGTCTGTAACTCCAGTTCCAGGGCATCTGATGCCCTCTTCTGGCCTCTGTGGGCACACAGCCACAAAAGTAGATACACACATACATAAATAAAAATAAAATCTTATTTAAAAATGTCTACAGAAAGAAAATGACAGACAGTTTAAAGCTCAGAAATAATCTTAAGAAGCAAAGTGAGCAAGAAAAGGAGGGGGGCTAGAAAAGGGGGAGCGGACAGGGTCATCAGAAACACAGAGGGGACTAAGGAATTAACTTTGGGAGACTTCCTAGAACAGAAGGTGTGTGACAGATTTCTGTTATTCCTCTGCCCCCTTCTTGGGACAGAGATATTTTAATTATATATAAATATACCTATTAGATGGTTAAGCTAACTCTCAGCTTGCCATCTATATAGATTATATATTATTGATACAAGTATTGATCATATATCAATATTTACTAGCCATTACTTATCATTTATGCCAGTAATCTCCAAACCCAATATTAATCCACATCATTCATTGCCCTAGAGAGAATTAAACATCCTTTTTTACTATACAAGGAAAGAGGAATTGTGGTAAGTCACAAGAATATGTCATAAGGAATCCAGCTGTGTATTAAAGCCATACCTTGACCAGGCCAAGGGTCAGTCAAGTAGGAAGCCATCTAGCATGGACTATTTGGTGTTACACAGCTTAATACTCAGCTGTGCCTTGTTATGAATTTCTTGTGCTCAAAATTCCCATAGAATGTTTGTGTGAACTTCCAGTTTGGGCCAGTACTTGGATAAGGTCATAAAGGCAGAGCCAGGCAGGCACAGATGCTTAGCTTTGTTTCTTGTGCAAATGAAGCTCACCCCCTTGCCTTGAGGCCTAGTGGCTCTCCAGAGCAACTGACTGAGAACAAAAGAGATTTTTACATATCAAGGTGGAAGGTAGGGTGGAGCAACAGTCCTGAAGAGGCAGACAATCCTGTGGCCAGAGGAAGAAGAGACAAGCATTTTCTGTAGAGGTAGACAGAAAGGCATGAAAAGGGAGAAGGGAAGAACACAGAGGTTTTGTAGATGGTAAGGCAGAACTCTTGTAGAGTTCATCAGAGCCAGGAGCAGAGAGCAAGTAGAGATGGAGGGCGAAGAAACAGAGGACGAAGATGAGGCGGGAAGCATAAGAGCTTAGTTGTTAGCAGGACTGTGAGAGGGCAGTAAAAGAGGGGACAAAGAGGACTGAGTGTCAGGACGGAACTGAAGCTGTGTAGACAGGATTTCATCCCAGAGAAATAAAGTAGACAGACAAAGAGCTTGGTGCATCTAGATTTATCCCTGCCCTGAATGCCTGACAGAGCTGGAGCTGTATTGATAGAATTTTGTCATAGAGGAATAAAGTTAACAGACATAAGAGCATAGTGTACGTGGATTTTTTCCCTAAGATATCTCATGCCGGACATAGCGTCTTCCCCAGACTCTGGGCAATCCATAAGAAGGCTAAGAGCCCACAGAGCACAGAGACACAAACGGTGGTGTGGCACAGTTATCTACGCACTTTGGTTGCAATGCGAAGGCGCTATGTATTCCCAGTTTCAAATGAAGGGTCAGGAGAGGCGATGGCATTGAATGGCTTAAAGTCCATACCAAAGGGGCAAAGATGAGGAAGCAAGGCCTTCACAGTTCAGAGGAAGACACATGGTAACTGCTGTGCTTCAGTCCCAGCACTCAGGGGGCAGAGGCAGGAAGGTCTCTGAGTTCAAGGCCATCCTGGTCTACATAGTGAGTTTCCAGACAGCCAGGGTTATACAGTGAGAACTTGTACCAAACCAAAACAATATTTGGAAAGAACAAATAAGGAAGACATCTTCAGCTATAAATGCCTTCCCAGAAGCACCAGAAGATGGGATCCACCTAAAAGGGAAGCAAATGGGATTCTAACATGAGACAAAACTGAAGGAACACCCTGGAATGGAGACAAGATCCCAAGATGTTGGCTGCTGACAGTCAGGAAATGGAGGCCTCTTAGGGAAACTGTCTCAAGTTGCTGACATGGACAGAAACCTAAGACTTTCAAGGTACTGACAGAAAACTGATAGAGTATCTCTCTAGAAGAGCTTGAAGTTGAACTTTTTCATTTTAAAAAAGGCTAAACTAATTAAAAAAAAAACCTAACAAATAAATATACAGGGAAAATGACCACAACACATAATTTGACTGTGAACAATTCTTAAAATAACGTAATGTAGGTAAGAAGTCATCAGCACTGAATGTCCATGTAACCCAAATCAGGACTTAATGACCTGGGGTGAGAGCGGGATGGAGGGGGACGGGCTGCATCTCCATCATCCGGCAAATTCCACAGTAACGGCAATGGAAGCACGGCATGAAGATTATGGGAACAAATGGGGAGGCTCCCTGGGTGTGAGTGAAGAGCGGGTGCACAGAAAGGGGCTACAGTTTTTCACAGCTGTGACAATATTTATCTCATTGGTCTCTAGGCACATGACAAAGACAGGAAAGCAACAAAGTAAACCTGTAAATTACAGCCCTGTGTTTGTCTACAAAACTAACTGAGTCACCAACAGAAATCATTATGTGGTTCTGTTTGTTTCAAGGTGCAGGCTTCACAAATGCCAGGTGCAGGCTCTAAAACTAAGACATATACCCAGGTCAAAGGGTAATTCCTATAATTACAAGACAGTCTTTTCCATCCTTAAAGGTATTTAAATACAGCCCGGTTGCCCTCAGATTCTGAGGATCCTCCTGACAATGTTCATCAGAGCAGACAAGGCCAAACAGTGAGAAGATCACCAGGATGTGCACCTGCTGAAAACCAAGACTAAGAGAGTGGGGAGCTGCGTGACGCCGGGGGCGGGCACCAGGGGGCTTCTGTCACTGGCTGTGAGGTAGCTCATCCAGGTTCACTCTAGGCATTCATCATAGACATCTGAGGCCATGAAACTTCTAGAGAAACTCGAGGTTGAAGTCAGGAAAAGAGAATGAATCCTGGCAAGAGAAGCTTGTCATCAGGAGACACTTGGTGCCCACGATAGTGCCCAGAGATGGAGAGACCGTGTGAGAAACTCCCTTTATTGGCCTGAAAATTTATTCCACTTCCATGACAACCAAGAAAGAAAGATTAGTTTTGCCTTTTCCTTGAAAAAATGGATGGGACTATCATCCAAAAAGCAATATGCACTCAGATCTGGGCATCCCTTCTTCATAGGTAAATTATGCCCAACCACATAATATGCACAATTAGCCCATCACAGGATGGTTCAGAAGACTAAGCAAGTTCATCTTTGTAAAGCGCCAAGGGCAATGCCTTGTCCATTGCAAGCCTGTAGTTACCATAAAATAAAACACAGGACAAACATTTTCACTAATGTGCTGTGAAAAGCTGCCCTCTGTCCAGAAATGGGCTTGTGTGTTGATTAAATGCTTCTGCAAGAGATTAAAAGGGAGCCTGTCCCCCTCAGTACCCCAGTGAGGAAATGAAGTTATATTTAGATCAAACTGCCCCCAATGGGGGTGGGGGGGGGGAGAGAGCCATGCATGGATACCATTAAGGGCCATTACTTTACCCTGGAGGAGGAGTGAGTCAGACTCTTCCCATCAAGGGAACAAGATGCCCTGAGTTGTCCGACTTCTATGTTCTGACTTGGTCCACGAGAGCCAGACCCGGACAGTCCTATATGTATGACAGCCGGAAGAACACTCTCCATGAAAGGCATGTTGCAGCCCTTCACAGAGGTACTCGCAGTCACAAGGAGGCTTGTCTGTGTTACCTACTGCAGCACACAGAACTGCAAAGGGAGTATGGATCCAGCTATGGAAAATACATAAAAAAGATTAGAAAGGAAATATGTCAATATGTTAATCTCATTGCCTCTGGCTGGTGTAGAATTAGGAGTGATTTTTCTCATTCTTCCCAAATTTCTTCCAATTGCCTATCTATTACTTTTATAACCACATGCACCAAAACCCTCTGCACATTATTAAAAAAACATGTTGTGGGGATGAAATGTCTCTGAATATTTTAGTTCCCAAATGCGTAACTGTAAGTTGTGGACATGAATATGGATGATCAGTTTCATTTATTCTGAACAAGGATGCTGGGATTTTTCAGCAATAATAAAAGGGCAAAGCCTCCTGGCAAAGTGCTTCCCCTCCTGAAACTGGAAAAGGTTATGCAAATTACTTAGAGCCTTAGGAGTGGGGACCAACCACTGGTTAAATGCCTATTAAGTAGCCCACCAAACGAGGACCTGTGTTAAAAATGATAACCCTGCTCATAAAATGAATGCCACTTCGTTAGGCTCCAAACACAAAAATCACCCCAAATTATAGCTGCATTTTTTTCAGTTGCAATACCATTAGCAAACCATTTTGCCGAAGTATGTTTAACACTGAAGCTCAGATGATGGGTGGATGATCACCCAGTAGAAAACATTGTGATTCCACATGTGGTCCTAGGACTCAAAGGGGGCTTAGGGAGGCACTGCCACACGATGGAAGCCGAGCAGGTTTTGGAGGGGGGTGCTTTGGGTGTGTGTCATGATTCTGCTCATCCAGAGGTGCACAGACATTTACTCTTCCAGGAACTGTCTCCAATCACAAGATGAGAACTATAGTATCTACCTTTTTAGAACCCAAATGAAAATAAGGAAGTGTGTGTGTGCGCGTTGGGAGAATGTCCACACTAGAGCCTGGGCTACAGTAGACACAGAGTGCATGACAGAACCAGTGGATGATGAAGGTTATTGGGTTTATCTCACCGATTCCGCAATTCAGGTGCCAGGAAAGCTACCTGTATGGTTTGTAGTCTGTTCTCTGGCTGAAAATGGCCAAGGGACAAAGAGCAAGAAGCAGAAAACAGCTAGGGTGAATTCTTGAGAATACATGTACTTTCTTATCAGAGGGTCAAGGGTCAGTAGTACAGCTTCCCTTCTTTCTCCTGGAGAAGTGATAGCTCATCTGTCGTGGTTACTCTACAACCAGGAGGTAAGAAATTGGCAGACACTGATCATGATGTGTTAACTGAACCAATGTAAGACGCTGACTCCCTTTGCCTCATGTGAGAAAGATAAGCCCTGCTTTATTCGCCTGTAAGCAAAAGAATTCCTAATGAATACAAATCATCACTGTGACCACGTCTGGTCCTTGCTCTCATGGGGTCCAGATGACTCCTACAAGTGACTGTATGGTTTAGACAACTGATTGTATGTTTCGGGTATGACAGTCATGGATGGAGCAGGAAGCACCTGAAACTGTCTTTCATATGCATCAGGAGTTTTGAGCTGGCTGAAGTAGGCAAGGCAGCTTCCTGGGTGCGTAACAAGGATGTTGGGGCAGGAGCGGGCAAAGGACAGCATGCTCAGTGAAGTGAATACAAAGATCCATTTGGGAGACTTAGGGAGGACAGAACACTGGTAGAGAAAGTGCAGCAAGCATCTGGCGAGGTCAGGAGTGGCAGCATCCAGCTCCTCTGAGAGTTAGCAATGGTACAGTTATGCATGTTGATTTCACTTCAGGTCCTTCCTTGTTGGGAGCACTCTGGTGTTTTCTCCATTTAAATAATCTAAGCTGTTTTATTAGTCGGGGTTCTCAGGAGAAACAGAACTTATAGAATGAATCTCTCTCTCTCTCCCTCTCCCTCCCCTTCTTCTTTCTCTCTCTAGATACATATATACATACATATATTTATTTATTTATTTATTAGAATGACTTACAGTCCAGCTAATCCAACAATAGCTACCTATGAATGGAAAGTCCAAGAACCCAGTAGTTGCTCAGTCTACAAGGCTGGATGTCTGAGCTAGTCTTCAGTAGATGCTGAAATCTCTAAGAAGTAGGCTCTAATGCTAGTGAAGGAATGGACTTGCTAGCAAGGCAAGAGCAAGCAGGCAAACAGAAAAAGTTTCCATCTTCCATGTCCTTACACAGGCTGCCAGCAGAAGGTGTGGCACAGATTAGAGGTGTGTCTTCCTAGCTCAAAGATCCAAATTAGAAGTGGATCTTCCCACTTCAAATTAAGCAAAAATCCCCTCACAGGTGTGCCCCTCCATTTCTGACTTTTAGTTAATTCCAGATGTAGTCAAGTTGACAACCAAGAACAGCCATCACAACTGTCATGGCTAAGCCATTCAGCCACTTAATTGACAGTTGTCACAACTTCCTTTGGGTCTGTTGCCTTGAGAGGAGAGCTACTAACGAAGTAGTTCCTTCTTCCACAGTTAGCCAGATCATCACCATGGCTTTGAACATCACCTGATTGCTTTGAACATTCCAAGGTCAGGTCATTTAGGGACTCCACTTCAGCTGTAAACTATATAACCACTGTCAACTGGGTTTGGAATCACCAAAGAATGTCTGTGTGTTTCCAGAGAAGCTGAACCGAGGAGAGACCCTCCCATGGGCAGCAACATCCCATCTGTTGGGGTACTTGCCAGAATAAAAAGGGAAAAATGGAGAAAAGAAACTGAGCACTAGCATTCATGTCTCTCTGCCTGCAGACTGCTAATACAATGTGACCAGTGGACTTACATGGCCATCACCAAGGTGAACTATACACACCATTCCCTTCTGAAGCTGCTTCTCTCGGCTGTTTGTCATAGCAGTGAGAAAGTGACTAGCATGGAAGGCTGGTGTAGAAGGCAGTCATCACTATGAGACCCGTGTACACGGCTCCCAAGCAGTCAGAAATGGTAGAGTAAATGTTTTCAGCTGTGAGCTACAGAACCACCAGAATGGTGAAAGAAGAGCTTCCTGGGCCATTTTGATAGGCGATCAGAATTTTGGGAGATCAGAATACTGACAGAAATATGCATAGTAAGGACTGTGCTCGTTAAGTCTCAGAGGGGAACAAGGACTTTATAGGGAACAGAGCTAGAGGTCATTCATGTCATATTCTGACAAAGAAGCTGGCTATGTTTACACCCATGTCTTGAAAACTGGAGGGAGGCAAAATTCAAAAGTAATGAACTAAGTTGTCTGGTAGAACAAATTTCAAGGCAGCATACTATTCAGGCTGTCCTGCTCAGATTATTGCATTTATTTATGATGAAATAAAAAAGTGTGGTTTGAAGAGGTAAGAATCATCATGCAAACACAGTGGAAGCAGCTGCAATCACTAAATAGATCAACATCTTTAAATCACTCTTCACTGAAACACAGGAAAGGGGCTCTGAGGTCAAGATCTCACCCATTGAAGGCTCAACTTATAAAAGTGAAAATTCACTTGAAAGGAGAGATCCAGAATTAATGCTACTGAAGGGGCTCCCTGCTTAAAAACTACCAAAGGAAGTATTTCCCACGTTCAGCCACCAAAGTGCACACAGGCCCCTGAAGTGCTTTGAGTGTGTGTGTGTGTGTGTGTGTGTGTGTGTGTGTGTGTGTGTGTGCGTGTGCGTGTGTGTGTGTGTGTGTGTGTGTGTGTGTGTGTGTGTGTGTGCAAAATACAAGGGTTATAGGATCATAGAGGCTTGCATCAAGGTTCCAGAAAGCACAACGGTCAGGTATTGTACACAAGGTATTGCACACACAAAAAAAGACAAAGACAAAGTTGTAAAAGACAAACAAAGTTGTAAAGACAAAGCCTAAGTTGCCGTGGAGACCTCAGGATATGGGAGAGGCCAGGACTGTGGCACTCATGCTGAGGAAAGCCACAGGCATGGAGAGGCACTGGCTCACGAGAGGCTATCACAGGCTACTGCATGCTGCAGAACTGGAGGGGTGGGGCTGCCCAAAGCTGTAGGAGCCCAAATGGTTCTCTCCTGAGCCCCAGTCACCAAGTGCAGAGCTGCAGTGTTCGGTCTGCCTGCCTGGGCCTTGGTCTTCCTTTGGTCTGCCCTTTCTCCACTGTTCTCTCCTTCCTGCTTTTTCGAATGGTAATGTATGCTCTGTGCCCTTGCATACTGGAAGCATGTGGCTTTTTAAAATTTTATTTAACTGGGGCTCACAGTTAAGGCTCACCCTGAGTCTCAGAAGACACTTAAGACTTTTGAACAACATCGAACTGTTGAGATTTTGGGAACTCTCACAGATAAACTAGATGCATTTTGAATTGTGAGATATCCATTAGCCTTTGAGGACCAGGGAAGTGTGTTATAGATAAAAGCGATGTGTTTGAGCATCAAGCTGACAAGGGCAGACATGATGACTAATAGTCTTGAGAACCCCAGATCTGAAAACACTACTGAGGGTGCTGTTGGGAAGTCTAACTGAAGAGGGAGGACCAGCAGTGTCACTCCTTGTCACTACCCTGTGGATACAGGGAGCCTCATTCACTACTCCCTACTTCCTGACTGTGGACACAGTGTAACCAGCAACCTCACACTCCTGTCCCCACACCTTCTCCTCCCAGAGACTTTAGGGCAGCTATGATTATACTTCTAGCCACCTATGCCTGCTCTGGACATCATGACAGCAGTCTTCAGTGAGGTCCAGGAGAGGAGGAGATGTCATTCCACCATGTACTTAGCAGAAGCATGTGATCCCTGGAAGTGTCTGGATGTTCCTAAGGGAGGCTTGTGATTGGTGTATGTACAAAATCTGTGCTTGGTGTGTATGTGAGGATCACGATGGTGATTCACATGCAAAAGTCACATGCAAAGTCATGCAAAGTCATTCACATGCAAGTCTATGTGACTGGTGAAACCAGAAGCTGCCCAAAAGCATGTCATGCCTCTCTTCTGGCAATAAGGAAATTGCTTTTCGTCCTTTTTGGTTATTTCTTGTGTCCTACTTACTCACCCACTCTTGAGTGCTGTAACATTACACTCCAATGAAAGTTCTTCCCCAAATAGTCATTTATTATGCACTTGCCATCTTTATCATGAGTAGAGTGGACTTAGGACAGACGAAACCCTGGGCTTCAGCCTCAAGCAACAGCAGCAAGACGGCAGCTGAGGGTGGCTTTCAAACTCCCCGGACTGCCAGGGCTGTAAACCCTTGAGTCACTCAGTAACTAGAAGGCAGGTGAAAATTTCCAGGAAGCAAGTGGGATCAGGAACTGCAGACAGCCACGACTGCAGAAAGTGAGAGGCTGTGAAGAACTGAGTTACAGCTGAAAGCACCAGTCCCTAGAAAAGCTCCACAGAGCCACTAGGGGTTAAGAGCAGCCAGCTGCCAGGTGCTGAGCTGCAGCCAGGCACGCATGGCCCAGAGCACTAAGTCTCCAATCCCAGGTCCAGACATATGGAAGCTTGGAGCCATAAGTCTTTAGTTTCTGGAAAGCAGGGCTTGGAAAGCTTGGTGTCCTAAGGCTGAAGTTCAAAGGACCTAGAGCTATAGGCCTCTAAGTTTGCAAGCCCAGTCTGTCCTGTAAGCCTCTTGCACTTACAGGGCTGTCAACATTAAGGGAGCTGGTCCTGGCCTCTGTGTAACTTTCACCTGAACAGAGCAAAAGGACCTACATATAGAGCAGGTATGTAACCAGGTGTCAGGATGTGGATGGACTAGAATTCTCTAGACTCTACTTCCCACCAATAGTTCCCTCTCATGCCTTGCCTTCAAAGACAGAAGTCTTTTAAGTCAGTTTGGCAAAGAGGTTCTCATGTTCCAAATGGATTTTGGTGGCTGTGTGAAAACTACTTGTGGATATGGTGGGTGTACATGTGGGGAAACTGAAAGGGGAGGGGGTGGGGAGGGCAGGGGGAGGGGGAGAGTGCGAGGGTGCAATAGAGACTGAGATACCAAGGGCACTCTTCTAAGGCCAGTACAGCCAACCGTGCAGTGTCCTCTCTCCCTTCTTGTGGTCTGTATTAGTTACTGTTCCGTTGCTGTGATACAACACTATGACCAAAAGCAACTTACAGAACAAAGAAGGTTTTTTGTTTTTTTTTTGTTTTTTTTTTTTTGGCTTACACTTCCAGAGGGATAAGAGTCCATCATGGCAGGGAAGCATGACAACAAGTCAGGCATGGCTGGACCAGGATGCTGAGAGTTCACATCATAAACCACAAGCACAAAACAGAGGATGTGAACTGGAAGTGGCATGAGGCTTTTAATCCCAAAGTCCATCTCACTGGTAAGGTACTTCTTTAAAGGCTGCACCACCTAAACCTCCCCAAACTCTCTACCACTGAGAACCAAATGTTCAAACATGTCAGCCTGTGGGGGTCTCCCATACAAACTGCTCCATGAGCCAACTGTGCACCAGTGTCCTCTCCCCCTTCTGTGTCATTGGACATCCAGCTTTGCCCAGGGTAGTTCTGTGTCACAATGGCTGATCCAAACCAATAGGCACACCTCTTGTCCATGTGGTCCACAGACCCTGGAAAGTCCAGGAACATGCGAACGGTGGGACCTCAGCACAGGTCTACCTGGTGGTAGATTTGGGGTTGCCAGAACCTTCTAATTAGTGCGTTTGCCTTCCTGGTAAAAGGAGACCCACACAGGGCCAAGGCAGCCATCTTTGGACCATAAGACAACAAAGAAGAAGAGGAAATGAATGTGCTAAGGGGGCTGATGACCAAGTGAGCCAGACCCTGGGTCTCCAAGGGCCCTGATGGATGGTTGCACCACAGAAACCTCCCACTTTAAGCTATGAGGACACTCACGGTGGCCTGTGCAGTTAGCATCAAAGTCACAGAGGAGCACAATCTTTTACATGCTACTGTGTACAGGGCGACTGCAGACAATCATGGACCGCTAAAAACACAGAACAAGATGGGATTCTGAATATTTTCCCCAAGATAAATGATAGCTTTTTATGGAGATAGTATGTGTAGTCTGACCTAAACATGCTGAAAAGATCGGGTGGTAGTCCACTAACATGTACAACCTTTCAGTACCAGTTAATGAAAAGACAATATACTTCAAGCACTGACTGGTGGGGAGAAGAGGCTGCAGTCCATGCTTTGTCACTTTTCCAGTAGCTCCAGGAACCGGTGCTGCACGGAGACTACTTCCATTTCCAACCCAGGAAGATGGCCTGGCATGACAACCTAATGAGGCCCAATTATGACAGACTATGACAGTCACTCCAGGCCAACTGGCCGGCTGGTATCCACAATGCAGTGGGCCAAGCTGGCAGGGAGGGTAAATCATCAGACAGAATGGTTCTGCCTCATAAATGGCACCAGAGATGCTTGGAATGGTTTTATACCAAATGTCTAAAAATCAAAAGAAAACAATTAATCTCCTTTTAGATGCTCTTTTTGTGGAACAAGTGGATGGAGACAGACTTGTTTATGGAGCCCTGAGGAGTCACTGTGAGTGGAGAGAGTGTCTGAGGCATTAGCAGTAGTCAGGAGATGCTGCTGTGAGTGTGATTTAGGACTCTAAGCTTGATTTTGAGCAGTTCTGAAAATGGCTGTCATTGTTTGCTTCCCCTCATTAGGAGAGAAATTAG
The DNA here is from genome assembly GCF_049852395.1 of Peromyscus maniculatus bairdii. Taxonomy (NCBI): domain Eukaryota; kingdom Metazoa; phylum Chordata; class Mammalia; order Rodentia; family Cricetidae; genus Peromyscus; species Peromyscus maniculatus. Next base: position 3,366,811 of record NC_134859.1, on the reverse strand, counting down.
TTGGGCACTACTGATCTGTTTATGTGAGTACCAGAGAAACTCATCACCAGACATTAGGGTGGGAGGTGCTTCTGCAGGCAGAAGACACCAAGTGAGCAGAGACTCGGCTAGAGTTGGGAGAGGAGGCTCCAGTTAGCTGTGCCACGGGGCACACTGCCTGGTGGGGAGTGCCAGTCACAGAGTCTGCACTTCCCCTCTGTGGCCAAAGACAATATGATTCAACCTATTAAAAAAAAGGATGTTCTTACAAATCCACAAACTAATAAACCCTTATACACTGTGTTGGGATGCAAACTGGTCCAGCCAATGTATACATGAGTATGGGGGTTCACCTAAAAGGAAAGGAGAACTACCCCATGAGCTAACTAAAGCACCCTTCAGTCTCTAAGTCAGCACACCACAGAGATACTTGAATACCTGTGTTTACTGCAACACTATTCACAATCCCTGTTTATGGAATCAGCCTAGATGTCCACCAACAGATAAAGAAACGTGGTACATATACACAATGGAGTTTTAAGCCATAAAGAATAAAATTAGGACATTTAGAAGAAAATTGAAATCTCCCATGCTCATTCATAGGTAGGATTAATATAGTAAAAATAGCAATCTTAACAAAAGCAATCTACAGATTTAATGCAATCCCCAATCAAAATCCCAACACAATTCTTCACTGACCTGGAAAGAACAATATCCAGCTTCATATGGAAAAACAAAAAACCCAGGATAGCTAAAAAAAAAAAAAAAAAAGAAAATCCTGTATAATAAAGCAACCTCTGGAGGCATCACCATCCCTGACCTCAAACTCTACTATAGAGCTACAGTTATAAAAACAGCTTGGTACTGGCATGAAAACCAACATGTGGACCAATGGAATTGAACTGAAGACCCTGACATTAATCCACACACATATGAACACTTAATTTTTGACAAAGAAGCCAAAATTGTACAATGGAAAAAAGAAAGTATCTTCAACAAATGGTGCTGGCATAACTGGATCTCAACATGTAGAAGACTGCAAATAGATCCATACCTGTTGCCATGCACAAAACTTAAGTTCAAGTGGACTGAAGACCTCAACATTAATCTAGTTACTCTGAACCTGACAGAAGAGAAAGTAAGAAGTAGTCTTGAACATATTGGCACCAGAGATCACTTCCTAAATATAACACCAGAAGCACAGACACTGAGAGCAACAATTAATAAATGAGACCTCTTGAAACTGTAGGGCAAAGGACATAGTCAATAAGACAAAACAACAGCCTACAGAATGGGAAAAGATCTTCACCAACTCCACATCTGACAGAGGGCTGATCTCCAAAATATATAAAGAACTCAAGAAACTAGAGAGCAAAATACCTAACAGTCCAATTAAAAAATGGACAGCTAAACAGAGAATTCTCAACAGAAGAATCTCATATGGCTGAAAGACATTTAAGGAATTGCTCAACATCCTTAGTCATCAGGGAAATGTAAATCAAAATGACTCTGAGATACCACCTTACACCCGTCAGAATGGCTAAGATCAAAAGCACTGAAGACAGCTTATGTCGGGGAGGATGTGGAGCAAGGGGAACATTCCTCCACTGTTGGTGGGAATGCAAACTTGTACAACTACTTTGGAAATCAGTATGGCAGTTTCTCAGAAATTTGGGAATCAATCTTCCTCAAGACTCAGCTATACCACTCTTGGGTGTATACCCAAGGAATGCTCAATTATACCACAAGAACACATGCTCAACTATGTTCATAGCAGCATTATTTGTAACAGAACCTGGAAACAACCTAGATGCCCTTCAACTGAAGAATGGATAAAGAAAATGTGGTACATATACACAGTGGAGTACTACTCAGCAGAGAAAAATAATGACATCATGAGGTTTGCAGGCAAATGGATAGAACTAATAGAACTAGAAAATATCATCCTGAGTGAGGTAACCCAGACTCAGAAGGACAAACATGGTATGTACTCACTCATAAGTGGATAATAGCTGTAAAGCAAATGATAACCATACTGCAACCCATAGCTCCAGGGAGGCTAGCTAGTAAGGAAGACCCTAGGAAGGACACATGGATTGCCCAGTGATGGAGAAATGGATGAGATCTACATGAGCAAACTGGGGGTGAGGGAGGTTAATGGAGGGCAAGGGATGGGGGATGAGAACATAGGGGAGCGGGAGGTTATAGCTGGAATGGGAACAGAGTGGGAGAGCAAGGAAAAGAGATTCCATGATAAATGAAGACACTATGAAAATAGAGAGAAGCAGAGTGCTAGGGAGGTTCCCAGGAAACCACAAGGATGACTCCAGTATAGACTACTGGCAATAGTGGAGAGGGTGCCTGAGTTGACCTGCTCTGGTGGTCAGATGGCTGAATACCCTAACTGTCATCATAGAACCCTCATCCAGTGACTGATGGAAGCAGATGCAGAGATCCACGGCTGGAACCCAGGCTGAGCTCCAGGAGTCCAATCGATGAGAGAGAGGACGGATTCTATGAGCAAGGGATATCGAGACCATGATTAGAAAAAAGTACAGAGACAACCAGCCAAACTAGTGGAAATGCATGAACTGTGGACCAATAGCTGAGGACCCCCAATGGTACTGGACTAGGCCCTCTGATTAAGTGAGATAGTTGTTTAGCTTGAACTGTTTAGGGGGCCCCCAGGCAGTAGGATCAGGACCTGTCCCTAGTGCATTAGCTGGCTTTTTGGAGTCTAGTGCCTATGCTGAGACACTTTGCTCAGAGCCTTGGTGTGGAGAAGGGGCTTCGACCTTCCTCAACTGAATGTACCAGGCTCTGCTGACTCCCCATGGGAGACCTTGCCTTGGAGGATGTGGGAATGGGGGGTTGGGTTGGGGGGGAGGCTGGGGGGGTGGGAGGAGGGAGGATGGGGAATCTGTGGTTGGTATGTATAATGAATAGAAAATCTCTTAATAAAAAATTCTCTCTCTCTCTCTCTCTCTCTCTCTCTCTCTCTCTCTCTCACACACACACACACACACACACACACACACACACACACACAGATGCACATGTGCACACAAGCAGACACACAAACATAATAAAAACCAGAAGGGAACTACTTGGGAAGACAAAGGAGGCCAGGATGGCGGGAGGGGACAATGCAGGGAAGATGAGTACAGAACATGACATGACTGTGACAATGTCAAAATGAAACCCGTCATCTGTACAATGAGTTTATGCTGATGAAGTAAAAAGAAAAGAGAAATGACTATAATACTTTTAAGGAAAATTAAAAACTGTGGGACATGTCTTCAAGCATTTTAGTGTACCTGTATATCCATATTCCTAGGGGAAAGCAGCTATAAGAACAGCTTGATGAGTCAGAAACATAGCAAGGCAGGGCTGTGGAGCCCAGAATGTAACCTCAGGGATTCGGATTCAAAAGGAAAAACTGGGATAGCAGGAAATGCCTAGCTAAAGACATCATAGAAACACGTTCCAAAATGATAAAAATTATGACTACCAGTTAAAATAGGTGTGAAAATATTTATGTTACTAATTACAACACACATAATACACCCACTTGGAAGACTCACTGGTAGCCATTTAACACCCTCCTCCGCCTCCCTGCTGGGCACTTTCACTGTTCCTTTCCTAAGGCTGTCAACGACTGGTAGGTATGGTTGGATGCCACATCCTTCCTAAAACCCTTGAAAGGGAAAGGGTGAGACAAAGAAGCTAATATCCAAGAGTAGAACTCTGCCCAGAGAGCTACTTCTCAGTATTACTGAAATGCCAGAGGGTAAAGAATATTATATTGGAGGTCCTAAGACGAGCCCAAATGAGATGAGTCAGGCTAAGAGGACTCATGGGGCCCAGTGCACAATCACTCTCATGGCTGTGACTGATAGGGAACAAACCAGTAGAGTTACAAAGGACACAGAAAACCAGGCTCTGGCTTCCTGAGGTCCCCTCTCTGTCCTAAATATCTCCAGCAATGACCATGATGACATGTCACTGTTCCTACCAGGGAAGTCCATGCAGACCCAGAGCCAAGGACTTCTGTTGGAGCTGGTCACAAAGACAACCTTGTTCCTACAGCAGTCTTGGCATGGTGAGCTTCTGTGACCAGTGCTGAGAGAACTCTGGGAATCTAGGCTGCAAGATGCCTGCTGAGGGCCTGCTGGAAAGCAGGCTTCTCCTGGGCTGAGGCACAGGTAAATGGTGCTGGGGCAGCTTGGAATGCCAGAAAGAGAAACAAGATTGCTTCTTTCCTGACATAGGCTGAAAATCAATTCCAGATGCATCAAAAGCCTGTCGGGGAAGGGAAGGGGGAGGCAGAATGCAATGACGCTTGCATATGAAGACATTATGAGGCAAACCCATCACTGTACACGCCAACCCAAAGGTTAAGGACCCCAGAACGAAGAGTGACTTCTCAGGTCTGCAGATGTGGCTCAGTGGTACAGCGCCTGCCTAGCATGCATGAGACCCTGAGGTCCATTGCCACTAAAACAAACAAGCAAACACACAAACAAACAAACATGCTCTCTGTTGTTTTAGAGACAAGGTACAGCTATGTGGCCTAGGATGGCCTAGAACTCGCTATCTTTTTTTTTTTTTTTTTTTTTTTTTGGTTTTTCAAGACAGGGTTTATCTGTGTAGCTTTGTGCCTTTCCTGGAGCTCACTTGGTAGCCCGGGCTGGCCTCGAACTCACAGAGATCTGCCTGGCTCTGCTTCCCGAGTGCTGGGATTAAAGGTGTGCACCACTACCGCCAGGCCGGAACTCGCCATCTTTAGCCTTGGCCTCCCAGTGCTATGATTCCAGGTGTGTGTATACAACCACTCCTTACCAAGAGCAAGTCCTTGGGGGAAAAATGCACTGACTATAACAGAAAAGGACAAATTAGGCACCCTGAAGACTAAAGTTCCTAATCATCAAAAGATTGTCCTACCTCAACTTGATATGCCCGCTTTGTTGACACCCATGGGAGGCCTGCCCCTTCTGAACAGAGACAGAGGAGGAGTGGATGGGGGGCACAGAGGGGATACAGGTAGAGGGAGGGAGTGGGAGGAGAGGAGAGAGGGGAAACTGTGGTTGGGATGCAAAATAAATGAATAAATTTAATTAATACATTTTTTTTAAAGAACATAACTTCTAACAGGGGAAGAAAAGTTAGATCTAAGAAAAATAGCAATAACCAATATAAATGGATCAAAAATTTCTCTGTGTAGGAAGGACAAGGACATGCTTCTTAGTGGAACAGATTGGCTGGTGTGCATGGAAAATTCAGAGGAGGAAATCCAGCACTCAGAAGACCTGTGCAGCCCGCAGTGGTGGCACATGCCTGTAATCCCAACACTCGGGTCGCGGAGGCAGGGGGGACAGCCAGGGCAGCACAACAAAACGGTCTCAAAAGGGAAGAGCACACTGTAATTATGTCTCTGTCTCTCTTGGTGCTGGGGATTGAACCCAGGGCCTTGAACACACCAGGCAAGTACTCTACCAAGCTGCATCCTCAGTCTGAATTTTTAAAAATATATTTCAAAAAAATTTATTTTGAAAATTTTATAATGCATACAATCTATTTTGATCATATTCACCCTCTCTCCTCTCTGTAACTACCCCAAGATCCATTCCTGACTCTCTCCCAACTTCATATCCTGTTTTTTTTTTGTTTTTTTTTTAAATAACCCAATGATTCCAAATTTTGCTGCCTATATACTCACAGGCTTGGGGTCATCCAAGGGAGCATGGTCCACCACTGAGCATCAGACCTTTAAATTAAACTGACTTTCCCTCCCTTGGCAGCCATCAACTGTCAACAGCTCCAAAATTAGGGGTGAAGAGTCCATTAGACCATCCTCCCTCCATGTTGGAACATGGATTGGATTGATCTTGTTTAGGCAACCACAGCTGCTGCATTCACCAAAACAGTGGTCCTGTTATACCCGGAAGATACTGTTCGCCCTGGTCCTCCCTGACTTCTGGCTATTACAATCTTTCCATCCCCTCTTCTGCAATGGTGCCTGAGCCTTGGGGTGCACGTGTGTGTGTGTGTGTGTGTGTGTGTGTGTGTGTGTGTGTGCGCGCGCGTATGTGTGTGCGTGCTTGTATGTGATATAGATGTCCCATTTGTGGCTGAGCACTCCACAGATACTTATTCTCTCTTCATTTGGACCAGTTTTGAGTTTCTGCATCAACTACCATCTACTGCACAAAGAAATTTGTAATATGATTTCAGAAAGCAGGTGGTTACCCTGTAAGTACCATTCATGCCACTACTGCATCCACTGGCATATCTTGGCATACCAATCACTACTGGAGTTCACAGCTGGACAAGAATTTGGTGATTTTTATTTCCCATCACCTGCACATCACCTGCAGGTACTATGAGAGCTAGCCAGGAAGGTGGGAGCTTCTTGGTCAGTACCACCTTGATTTCCCTAAGTCCTATGGCCAGTGGGTCCACCCTAGAATTTATGTTACATGTACATCAACCATATATTAGTGATTCTAAAATCAAATACAGCAGAGTGCCACCTCACACCCCAGACACTGGCAGCAATGAGAAGCCCAGCAATTTCAAATGCTGGTGAGGAAATAGCCAGTGTGCACTCTTACCAGCATGTGCCATTTTATAGAGAAAATCGGTGATCTTCAGGAGGGCTGAACATTGGGAGGCTTTGGCCCAACACTACCACTCCTAATGATTATTCTAGAAGCTGAAGCTCATGGGAATAGGAACAAATGGGAGTCTGCAGCAGCACTGTGCAGAGCATGCCCAGCAGCAGCAGCAGTGGGATGCTCCTGTGCTGGAGTCCTCCACCACAGTGATGAGACAAGACCAGAGCAACATGGGAACAAGCTGGGGAAGGACACTCGGAATATTGTGAGGTTCAGAAATAACATAGAACAGACCTATATATTTCTGTGGAATTCCTACACATATAACAATAACATAGAACTATAATTTTAAAAAAAATCCGTTAACATGGGGGAGGCCCTGGGAGAGGGCTGGCAAGCACACCATCAATGACCCTTCTCTTCACTCTTACAAGTGATCTCTGATAGCAATTCCCAGTACAGTTCTGGTCTGTACATCACTGGATAAAAATACTTAAAAAGCCTTTCTGCCATTTCCACTTGTTCTTTGTAGGATGCAGATGTGATGGGTGTAGTTTCTGCGACTATTTTGTAGTCATGAAGACATAGGCCATACCCCGAAGATAAAGGAGCAAAAGCTTAAACAGCTTGGCTTCCAGGAATAACTGCTTCTAAACTTCTTATTACCTGAGGGAAAATAAACTGTTCTCTTACATATGCCAATGTTATTTGGATTTTCTGTCACATGCCCTTAATCCTTAACTGAAACTGGCACACGGGAGGATTCAACAGAATTGATGTTTTATTTCCTAAGCTGGCTGGTAGATACATGTGTATTCATTAATCTCTGAGCTATTTTTGGTGTTCTTTATACTTTTCCATTTTTCTAATATTTTGAAGTGTTTAAAATTCTTAAAGAATGTTGCCCAATTCCTCACAGTAAAATCTGAAGGACCTGTTAATTAAGTACAAGAAATGCCTGCATTTAGGTAACTCAGTAACAGTAAAAGAGTAATAGTGGAGATAAAGTGTCCTAGATTATTAAGGGCAAAACCCAGGTGCAGAATTCACATGCAGGCTCCTCATTGCTCACCTCCTCAAAGACTAAGTCCCAAAGCACAGCTCTGCCCTGCCTGAATACACAGTTTCCTCTCGGCACACCAGCTTACACTTACAAAGGCGGTGTGGCAGAACTCCAGACACTAGCTAAGGCAAGAGTGTGCTCTCCAAGAGGATGTGTTACAAGAACATCAGACGAGCTAGATGGTGGTGAGTAGCATTCCTTGGCTGTTTGAAAGTCTCTTCAATACTACCTGATTGACAGAACCCTGCACCTGACCCTGTTCAGGGTTTAATGAGGGGCTGAGCTTGATAAAGAATATTCCCATTGTCTGTTACCACACAAAACAAACTCTGTTGCATCTTGACAGCCCCTACTTCATCCTTACTAACTGCTTTCTGTTCAAAAGCTACAGTCTGATTGGGGAATAAATCAACCCGTGTCAGTTCTGAGCACACTGGATTTATTAAACTCTGGGAACCAGCTGCTTGAGGCCATCCCACCAGGTAAACAATTGAAGAGCAATGAAGAGACCATGCAGAATGCATGAAAAATCACAGCCAGTCTCTCCATATGGCAGTACCAACCCCAGGCTCTCCTGTCTTCCAGATTTACAAGCCAAAGACTGAGAGCAGAGTGATGTCTCCTTAAGCATACTGTGTCACAATTGGAGCTTATGATTAATATCCTTTTCGTATCCTATTGCAATGCTGTGTTAGTTACTTCTGTCTTGACATTACGTTATTTTCCTGAATGTGCATTTGCATTCCTCACTAGCATTCTCCCAGGATGACCCTCTCACAGAATATCAATGGAAACTTGACCTGGAAATACATGCAAACGCCTTTGAGAAGATTATGGCTGATACAACAGCATCAGTTCACTCGTTTTTTACAGGCAAACAGATAGATACACTCAGCAAATTTGGAAGATACACTTGGGATACTGAGACACAGAGTCCAGGTTCAATGACATATTGTCATCCCTTTGCAGCTGTGGGTTTAATAAACACACACGTAACCAAACACATACAAAAAGCTTCTGCATTTTTTTTTTTAATTTTTAACCGGCATTGTACCTATTGTCTACCAACTTCTTTCTACCTGTCCTTACACCCTACTAGATGCAGCAGAGCAGGTCTGTCACAACATTCACAGAGTACTAGACATAGCAAGTCACCTAGACTGTTATAGTACATGGGGGATAGGCATGGGTCACCTGAAAGCAATGTGTATACAAGGCGAATGTGTATATACAATGTGTATACGAGGCAAATCAACATCTCAGGATCTTCATGTCTGTGAGAACACACAAGAGGCGCCAATGTGAGTGTAGGATTTATCTTAAACTCTTATGGTACAACTCAGGTACCCCACTCTCTTCCTGGGCTCACAGCTGGCAATTTTGGTTCAATGTTCTAAAAGGCATGTATCATGACAAATTACAATACAGATCCCAAAAAGCTCTGCTATTTCTATCAAGAGTGGTCACCTGCCTCCATGTGCCCACAACTAAGGCATTTTATACCTTTCACCATAAAACCATAGTGGTCCCTAGCACAGCAGGCTAGAGAGTCACTGGACTGGAGCAGGCCAAGATTCCAAAGCTCAATTACAAATCAGCATCACTGAGAGAGGAAGGGCACACTATAATGCTGTCTACTATATAATCGTACAGAAGACCTTACTATGCTGGGAAATAAAAGCCCACACAGCTGAATGGCTGGCTATCTTTCCTTTTGATGTCAGGGGTTTTACAGACAGTGCCTCAGACTTACACATGGATCTATCTCACTTACACATCTCATGTCTTCACCGAGGAAACTACCGAGGAGAGACAACTGAGCTACCCATACCCTCCCTTTCAGCTGGCTCTCTGTGGCACGGGTGTCGTGAGTGACAGTTTGTATATGTGACAGGCTTCCTTCCTGGGAGACAATCTGTACATCAGTCCCCACCACACACTGTCAGATGACGTCAGAAGGAAACACTAATTATTTACAGGAGTTGGCGGTGCATCAGAGCATTTGGCCGAAGGCTGTTCCCAAACAGATTTGCCGATAGCTGGCGCTGCTCAAAGACAGAGCAGAGGACTGGCAACACAAGGCAGAAGAAGTCATCTAGGTGACTCATAGCCAGTGTTCACAGGGAGGCTTCCTCAGCACTGTTTCCAAGGCAAACTTTGGGATACCTGGAAATGAGTTAAAGGGGCAAGGAGCCATCAAAGATCCTCTTTGTCCCTCAAGCCCATTTCCTGCAGGAGAAGTACAGTCGCATACGATCAAGCAGGGTGTCAAACGAAGATAGAGGGGACAATGACATCACCCCACTACTGCCATCACTCATGTATACTCCACGTCCTTTAATGTACCATCCTGCTGAGTCTTCTGACAACTCAGAGATGTGGACAGCAACACCCTGGTTTGCAGATAAAGTCCCAGAAACTACCCATGACAGTGGGTCATAAAGGACACTCAGCTTTAGGCACATTTGTCCCCAACAAGTCTCTATGCTTTGAACACCTGTGTATTCCCAAGTACTGTGGTCAGTGCTCAGAAACTATCACGAATGTAATACTTGAATCTTGCCATTGCTTTGCAGCAGATCTCACCCGACAAGTACTGACAGGCAGCCTCCTGGACATTTGTCCTTGTGCCCTTAGTGAGCAGCCTCATGGGGCCATGATATCTGACCTGGGAAGTGAGTTTACGTCAGAGGGTGCCACATCCGGTTCCCTGCCTCCTGCCTGGGAATCAAAGCCTGGCTGCAGGTTCTTTCTGTGAATCCCCTAATCCTCAAAAGTTATATAAAAAAGAGGCTCCCTCTTCTGCCTACGGGCTCTAATTCTCTTCCGAGACCCTGCCATGCTGTCTGTCTTCGGTGCTAGGCCTGAACTCTCCTTAGAGCACTTGTTGAGCTGTCTGTCGCCCCAGCTGTCAGTCCATGTCACTAATAACTCTTCTAATAAGTGCCTTACTCCCCACCTGTCCACCCCAAACCTAACAGAAACAGAGGGAGAGAACTACTCCCAGAAGCCTTCAGGCCTGAAAGGAAGAAAATCTACAGTTGTGGCCATTAGTTTCTGAAGGCTTGCTGTCTGCTTAATATTGTGCGATGTGTCTCCCAGTCATTATTTCGGCTAATCCTTCCACCCACCCATGGATAAAGAAAACTACTTCCCATTTTTTATTCAGTCAGTACCGTGTGGCATGCCTCACATGGAGGCACCATTGTTAGCTTTGTTTTGTTTCTGGGCTCTGCGGTCCTAACATGCTGGGTTTGGCACTCCATTCTCTCAATAGGCCAATTAAACAGAGAGGTAGCTCTGAAAGCAGAGAAAGGAGATTTCTTCAATATTGCCACACTGGGAAGAGAAGCAAATGGTCCAGTGATCCTATTCCCCACCTCAAGTCCATCTTCAGGGTCCTGCTGTGAGATTTAGGTTCATACATACAAGACATATGCATAGCTAAGCAGTCTGGCTGAGGTGTGGTCCTGCCCATCACTGCCGGGTTCCAGTCTTTCCTATAAGGTGGTCTGACAAGTTGTCAGTGCTGTGTGCAATCCCTTCCTGGGAGACAAGCTCCATTTCTGGCCAGTAACAAAACTTCGGACCTTCCCTTCCCCAAGGAGAGGGTCCCAGAGAATCCCAATTTTTAGGGTCCCTGTTTCAATAGTCTGGAGATCAAAGAGAGGGTCATCAAGGGTCTCTCTGGAATATCTCCATTCCTGCCAGGGTGATAACAATTTAGAGAGGTGAATGTCCACCCAGAGGTGAGGACAATAGTGTGGTCAGCGCTCTGGGTCCCCACCTTTAGAAATGTGATAGAAAAAGCAAACGGTGGTGCTTTCAGTAGAACTTGTCTGGTGAATGGGGGACCTCCCTCACCCCCCACAGACCAGCAATCCAGAGGGTCTTGGTATAGGCTAGGCAGGGAGGGAGGAAGCACAGCTCATGTGTGAACCAAGAAGCCCACAACTTGAGCTGGGCTGTGGCTCAGTGGTAGAGCACTTGCCATGTACTGGTATAGAACCCATGTATCTGGGTTCTGTCAAGTGATACTAGGTGAGACAAAAAGGATGCACTTTTGTGGTCCAGGGGTGGCAGCATGTCTGCCACCAAACAGGAGGAGACTAGGAGAAGTGTGAGCTTGGTGGAACAGGCAGCTGTACATGGCAGGAAGTGTGGGATCAAGAGCTGTCCCTGCAAGGCAGTTAAGGATGTGAACAGAAGACGTGCTGGGGAGTGTCTATTGGTCAGGCTCTAGTTGCTGACTCTAGCTAGTTCACACAGAGAATCAATCGATTTATCAAAGGGATATTAGGTATGAGTGTAAAGCTGGAGGGCCAAGTTGAAGCCACAAGGGCAGAGGTGGTCTTCCTAGCCGTATGAAAACTCTTCCCAGGGAGAAACATGCCTGGGCACAGAGCTCTCGCTTGTCCCATTGACACTGCTGGAGGTGCACACCAAATGCTGATCCTGGTCCCAGTGATCCTGGAATAGCCAAGGTAGCTGCTGTGTCCCTCCATGATTAGGGGGAAGCCTGCCTCTCATTCATCACCCTTATAGAGGAGTTGACTACAGTTCAGGTGGGTCTGGCTGGCTAAGACAGTCATAGGTCTGAGCCACATCTTGGCTGAAGGATGCAGAGCACTATTGGGGCATCTTGCTGCCAGCCTAGCAGGTGGCCTTTGCTTCTATACCTAGAGGGAGACTCTTCAGATGTGAAAGGACAAATGTCCTGGAAGTTACAGACAAATGTCCACTATAAATGTCTTTAACAACAACAAAGACTGACTGCTAACTTGTCCTTCACAAGTGAAAATAATGCTGCATGTCTCAAAATGAACAGAGTTCGGAATGGCAGTGCTCTGGTGGGAGATGGTCACACCTGTCCTCACTGGAATCTGGGGACGGTTAACAATGATGTGGTCAGAGGTTTTTTATGTCGGGGTTGTGACAGGGCACTCTCTCAGCAGACATGGGCACAGATAGTGACACAACTGTTTTCATCACAAGTGCTGCCAACCCCACACCATGTGATAAGTGTTTGGAGAGCCCTAGACCAGGGACTCCAGGGGCTGATGTTAATTTACTGATAAGTGAACATTTTAAATGTGCCAACTTTGAGTACTGCTGTCCTGTCTATTAAACAAAGAGCAGCAACTCCCCAGGTGGAATCTTCCTATTAACTGAACCCTGGCAATGCCCATGTGGCCAAGGGCTGCCAGGGTGGCCCAGATCATAGCAACACACCCTTTCTATTTTTACCACAAGGCTCTGCACTGGTGTAGATGGAGGGAGAGATCGTTTTGCACTTAATGGTCTACATCCAAAAGGGCATCTCAGATGGGCTGTCATCAAATTCAGGAAGAAATGCAGGTCTCTGCCACACACTTGGTCCCTTCTTTACCTGTCTCCATGCAGGCGTGGCCTAGTGGAGGGCAGCAAAGGGAAGACTCATCTGCAGCAACTGTGACTCCCAGGAAGTCCAAGCTGTGGTTACTTAGCTGAGGTGCAAGCTATCTACCGAGTGGTTCTGGGTACGGCAAGCCGATGGTTTCCACATCCCCACAGAAAGACAAAAGCACCACATCCTAACAGCACAGCTCCCTCGGCGCTGCTCCAGTGCCGCGTACATCACTCAGCTCTCATCACAGCTCTGCAGAGCATCTGTCAGGACAGTCCATCGTGGTGGGGAGGTTGTGGAGGCTGGAGTGGACTGGTCACAGAGGTGAGGGCTTGTAGCAATGACTCCTCCCATGGACGCACATAGAGGAGACCCAAATGGGGACTAGAGCCAGAAGCAGACACCACTTTCATGGCTGGTATCCAGCAAGCCACATCTGCACGTTAAGCCACAGTCCCAAAGGCTCCACAGCGCCCCACCACAATTCTGTGAACCAGAGACCCATGTTCAAACTGCCCTAAGTCAATGTAGTAAGCTTACTTCTAGTTCCCCAATGTTTGGGCTATTCAGACAAAACAGTCTCCACTAAAAATGAGAAACAAAACAAGGAGTCAAGTCTCACAGTGAGTAGACACTCAGCTCTTTGAGCTACAGTCTAGGGCCAGCTATAGGCAGCAGCTTGGACACTAAGACCTTCCTTCTACTTGTTTCCCGGGGTCTTATTTTATTTTCACACATCAATAATAATGTGTCTGGGCTGGAAATGCAGCTCGGTTGGTAGAGTGCTCATCTAGAGTGTACCCTGGGTTCAGTCCCCAGCACTGCCCAAAGCTGGGCATGGTGGCACATGCCTGTAATCATGGCACCCACGAGGTAGAGACAGGAGGGAGTTCAAGGTCATCCTCAGCTACATAGTAAGTCTGAAGCCAATCTGAGATATATAAGACCCTGTTGCAAAAAACAAAAAACAAAGCAAAAGACCCCTCTCTCCTTTTTTTTGGGGTAAGGGACATGTAACATAAAGGAGATGAGGAATTTGATTTCTTGGGCCATTAGAAGTATTACTTAGTAATGATGTTGGTTAAAAAGTATCAAATTGTACTAGTTGTACCATACATCAGGGAAAAGGATAAACTTTCATTTTCCTTCGTATTATCATTTGGTTCAACATCTCACAAGATATTGTCTCACAAGACAATAAAAAATATAGTTTTAGTAGGTCATTAAATGTGGCATATTCATAAAGCAAGTATGCATTCAATAAAAGTAACAACATACATGAGTCAAGGAAACATTGTGCTAAGTGAAAGAAGCCAGGCCCTCCTGTTGTTTGGTTTCAGTTACCCAAAACATCCAGAATAGGCCATTCTACAGACGGAAGAGTGAACTGGCCGTGAACTGGCCGGTGTGTGGGGTTGGAGGTAGCATGGATGAATATGGGCTTTCCTTTGGGGCTATCAGAGTATAGTATAGCAGATTGTAGTGATGGTTGTATGCTAAAGCAATGGATTTAAATAAACAGATAATATGTAATAAAATAGGGGCTGAGGAGATGGCTCAGTGGTTAAGGCATTTGTTGCTCTTGCAGAGATCCTGGATTTGTTTCCCCCCACTCACATGGTAGGTCATGACCATCTGTAACTCCATCCTCTTCTGGTCTCTGTGGGCACTAGGAATACATGTGGTACGTATACACACACGGCAGCAAAGCACTCATGTGTGATATAAATCTAAAAAAAACTCATAAAAAAATCTAGTAGGTACTAGAGGGCACTAAACTCCAACCAGAGCCCCAGAACCTCTTACAGATTATCTCACTGGATTCCTGTAAGAAGCATGAAGTTAGTACAATCCCCTCCTACAGAAACACTATTCAGCTGAAGAGGAAACAAGTAACTTACCTGGCAGGTAAGCAGTCAAGCCAGGATTTGAATATCAGTCATGTGACTTCACAGCCATGTTCCTTTACCTGATCCATAGATGTACAGAGGTAGGCTCAGAGAGGGCAACTTATAGCCCTGGCTACCACAGGATCTAACATGAGAGCCCACCAGCAGGGGCTGTTAGACACAGCCCAACAGCCACGTCTACACAACCCTGGTTTTCAGTCATGAATCCCTATGCTTGCATCTCTGTTCCTGCCCAGCCTGTAGGCTTCCTGTGCTCAGACACGCTGCTTGCTTCTTGCTAAAACCACGAGGACATTTGTTGTCACCAACCAGAAAAACTAATGAGTAAATTTGGTGACTTCAAAAACCAGCTGTGAGGGACTAGCTGTGACTACAGGGGCCAGAGACACTTCTCAGGAAAGGTCCTTCTGCCACAGGAACTGCATCCCCACCAGGAGTGGGGGCATGGCTACATGATCTGCCACAAGTGGGACTCGTGGGAGTGATTTACTCCTTTGATTGGACACATTTGCTTTCATCCAGCCTCAGAAAATTTATGGAGCCATAATCCTTTCCATCTCTAATGCTTTCATTATCTTCCCCTAATTACCTGAGGTATGTAAATTCACTGATCTCAAACTTTGCAGGCATAAACATCACTCATGTGGTGACGCGACCCACGCTGCTAACAGATCAAGCTTAATCAGCTTCTACCCGTTTTCAAATTATACATGTTATTAGATAAGATTCATTTAATTTTGCATCTAAAAGCTACAGCTTATTATCCTAGCAGCACCCAGGCTCTCCTAGCTCCTCACTGTTGCATCTGTACCATTAGCCAGTGGAGGAGACACAATTAATAAAATGTAACTGGCTGACACACCAAGAGGCTTCAGTGTGCTATCAAATACGCTCTCATGTGCTTTTGAAAACAGGAGAAGGCTGAGGAAGGCGAACGGTCCACACAAAAATTCCAGTTACTTCTGACTGACACAAAGTCCCTTCTCCCCTGCCACCAATCAGGCTGGCCCTGGGCCACACAGCCAAGCAAGTGCATAGCTATTCAGAGTCCCATTCCTCTTTTGACTTTTTATTTTGAGACAGAACCTCACTAAGATGCTCAGGCTAGTCTGGAACTCACTTAGTAGCCTAAGTAAACCCTGGATTTGCAATCCTCTTGCCTCAGCCCCATGGGTGGCTGAGTTTACAGGCCTGTACCACCAAGCCTGGCTTAATACAAAATTTCTTCTAAAAAATATTAACAGATTATAACAATAGTACTTCACCATGGTAAGATAATAAATGAAAAGAATAATGAAGTTTTATACAAATCAAGTAATATATGGTAAACGGAACCCACAGTGGCTTCCCGGTGGACTATGGAAGGAAAGGTGAACACAGAATCTGGAACATGCAGGCAGGCTAGCCTCCAAATGTCGGCAGTCTGAGAAACACAGTCCTCAGCAGCTGTGGCATTTAAATTTCCATTTTCCAGTCTCTCATTATTTTGTTCATTTCCCATTCTGATCACTTGACCAATTACCTGATAATTGAACTCCTTCAGGATCATGTCCCCTTTTAGTACCTCATTTAGGTGCAGAAAATAGGCCAGTGAAAGAGGTGGAATGCTCTAATTCCAGAAAATGAGAGTAGAAACAGCACAGGAAAGATGTAAATACTCCAATTGCTGAGCGGAAGGTAGAGGCATTAGCTGTGTCTATGTGACTATGTGTCTCCATGTTGCTGTGCCAGGACTTCTTCGGGCTCCAGATGTCTCCATGCACTGGCTCCAGAAAAGCCCAAGGAAAGGGATGAGGTAGAAGGGGTCCCAGTGCAGCCCTGCTGCGGGGGTGGGCTGGCACCTCTTAGCAGCCTGCCACCCACTCTTGCCAAGGCTTGCAGGCATGGTCTGCTGTGAGTCAAGGGTCCCCAGGAGGGAGCAGAAATTAGGAACCATATCACAAGCATATCTGCTCCTAGGACTTGGAAGCTTCCACCCTTGAGTCACAGAGCCGGTTATGTGTCAGGGTTCTCCAGAGAACCAACAGAGCGACACAGAATATTATCAGAGCAAGTTTATTATGGGAACTGGCTCTTGTTTATTGAGGCCAAGAAATTATGTCCCACTGCCCGTAAGCCATAGCCCAAGAAGGTTGGTGGTATGAACTGGCAGCCTGAGACCTGGAGCAGTCACATCCAAGGAGATAGTCTCAGCTCAAAGGAGAGACACACTTGCCCTTCTTCTACCATTTTGTTTGACGGTGACCTCTGCACTGAATGCCATCTGTCTACACTGGTGAGGTCAGGTCTTTCCTCAATTCAACTCAAATGTCTATCTTTTCGAGAAACACCCTTGTAGACAGAAGCAGAAACGTTGATTTAACAACCACTTGGGGATCTTTAAGACCAGTGACGTTGACAGATTAAAATTAAGTCTCAGAAGCCATTAAAAGATTTGATGAAAACTAAGGACTTTTCCCCCACCTAATTCCTTAAGGAATCTATCTATGCAAACACCATGAACTCCACCCAGTTCTACAGGGTTTACCAGCGAGACAAAATCCTACTTATGAATGACCACTCAGGTTAAGAAACTGGCCCCAGGGAGCTGGAGAGATGGCTCAGAGGTTAAGAGCACTGGCTGTTCTTCCGGAGGTCATGAGTTCAATTCCCAGCAACCACATGGTGGCTGACAACCATCTATGAGATCTAGTGCCCTCTTCTGGTGTGCAGACAGAACACTGTATACATAATAAATAAATATATATATATATATATATATATATATATATATATATATATATATATATATCTTTAAGAAAGAAAGAAAGAAAGAAAGAAAGAAAGAAAGAAAGAAAGAAAGAAAGAAAGAAAGAAAGAAAGAAAGAAAGAAAGAAAGAAACTGGCCCCAAAGATCCACCATCTTGGACCTGTGTTACAGTGCCCAGAGGAAACCCTGACTTGTTCTGTGAGCTTCTGTTTGCCTTCAGTCTGACTTTGGTATCTTCCTTATCGTTTCCTACTGTGTGCTTGGTTTCTTTGAAGGTTTCTCATGCATCACGGAGAACACAACATGGCAAGTTTCTCTCCACTGGCAGGTGTTTGTTTCTTTTTGTTTTGTTCTGATCTCAATGCTGAAGCCAGAGATAAGGAATCTGGAAGATTTTCGTGCGTCCCTAATCAAAAGGTAACTTAGTCCCTACTATCAACTGTAGCCGTTTCTTCTCATCAAATAATCACATGTCCATCTCTTCCTGGTGGGAGTACAAACTTGTATAGCTACTCTGGAAATCAGTATGGCAGTTTCTCAGAAAATAGGGAATCAATCTTCCTCAAGACCCACTGATACCACTCTTGGGCAGATACCCAAGGAATGCCCAAGCATACCACAAGGACACTTGCTCAACTATGTTCATAGCAGCATTATTCATAATAGCCAGAACCTAGAAGCAACTTAGATGCCCCTCAATAAAGAAAATGTGGTACATTTACACAATGGAGTATTACTCAGTGGTAAAAAACATTGACATCATGAAATTAGTAGTCAAATGGATGGAACTAGAAAATACCATCCTGAGTGAGGTAACCCAGACCCAGAAAGACAAACATGGCATGTACTCACTCATAAGTAGATATTAGATGCAAAGCAATGGATAACCTGACTATAATCTACAACCCCAGAGAAGCTAGGTAAAAAAGAGGACCCTAAGAAGGACACGCATGGATCGCCTCAGGAAGGGGGAATAGTTATGATTTCCTAGGTAAACTGGGGGTGGAGGGTATGGGTAGAAGGGAGGGGATGGGGGATGGGAACATGAGAGAGTTGAGGGAGGGATGGAGAGGTAGAGAAATGAAAGAGATATCTTGATAGAGGGAGCCATTACAGAGTCATGGAGAAACCTGCTACTAGGGAAATCCCCAGGAACCTGCAAGGATGACCCCAGATAAGATTCCTAGCAATAGTAGAGAGGGTGCCTGAACTGGCCTTCCCCCTGTAATCAGATTGGTGACTACCCTAATTGTCATCATAGAACCTTCATCCAGTGACTGATGGAAGCAGATGCAGAGACCCACAACCAAGCACTGGAAGAAGCTCCTGGAGTTCAGTTGAAGAGAGGGAGGAGGGGTTATAGGAGCAAGGGGGGTCAAGACCATGATAGGGAAAACCACACAGATAGCTGACCCATGTTGAGGAAGCTCACAGACAGTTGGGGAGCCTGCATGGGACTAAACTAGGCTCTCAATGTGGTGACAGTTGTGTGGCTTGATCTGTTTGTGGGGCCCTGGCAGTGGGACCAGGACTTATCCTGGGTACATGAACTGGCTTTCTGGAGCCCATTCCCCATGGTGGGATGCCTTGCACAGCCTTGATGCAGGGGGGAGGGGCTTGGTTCTGCCCCAACTTGGTATGCCAGCCTGTGTTGACTCCCCAAGGGAGACCTCACCCCCTGTGAGAAGTGGATGGGGAGTGTGGCCAAGGGGACGAGGGGAACTGTGGTTGGTATGTAAAATGAAAAGGTTTTACATAAACAAAAGAGATATTAAAAAAAATAATCAAATGTCCATCTTTTCCTAGCTACAATTAAGAAAGTTTTAATTAAAAGTAAAGTTTCTCCACTGAGTCTGCACATTGGCTAGTAAATAATGTTCACACTGTCACTATGAAGCAGCAGCTCTGAGAGAGAACAAGAGGAATGTGCTCTTGTGGGAGGGGGATACAGGCTCTTAATCTGGGCCCTAGGTACTGCCGAGGTGGGGTGGGGATTTAAGATGCGAGAAAACAAGATTCCCATAAACTCATGCTGATGAAGCACCCCTTCCATCACAGAGTTAGCAGTGGCTCGTGGGGGCAGCAAGGACTCTGACTTTAGTGTCAGAAAGCACACAGATGTCCCATCACACTTCAGCTGCTGCCCGTGCACTACCACTATAAAACTCAGAGTTATTAACCATGCTGTCCGATGTCAGATAACAGATCAACAAAGAAGCATGCATACCACCCAATCGGATTACGCAATAGTGTTTGGATGATTATATTTCAATATTAATCGTTTTGTTGGAAACCTGTATTTAAAAATATTACTATGCGATGTGGTCCAGGGACTTTGTCAATCTACCAAAAGAGTCCCCAGGCACAGGCAGCGCTAAGGTGCACTGACAGGGAACGGAGAGCTGACACCATCCAGCAGCCATGAGCACATGTGGGACGATGGCAGGGGTGGAAGCACAGTCACACACCTAATCAGAAAGAGCCATGCAGCGGAGGCCCCGCGGCCCCCAATTAGTAATATTAGGTAAATTAGTTCAAACCTCTTTTAATCAACCTTAGCAGAGGGAAGTATTGTCCCTGATTGCTTGGACGCTTTCCTGGGGCTTATAATGGATGTGAAGGAGTGAGGGAGCCAAGGGTCTGAGCTGATTGCCCTCTGGTTGCTTCCTGGCATAAAAATGAATGTAGACAGCCCCGCTCGTTCCCCACCCCAAGCCTGGTGATGTTCTGACTGAGGCATCATTCCCTTGCAAGCAAATAAATCCCTTTCTGTTTCTGTATATGAAGCTGTGCTGTAAATTGTCTTTAAATCTTGGCGTTTCTTGGAGTACACACTTAAAAATAAAAATGCAAGGCTAATTACAGAGTGGAGGAAATGAATGTGTGGTAACTGGAGTTTCTTAACAACAAGAGCCACCTCATGATGGACACAAGGGCTTCCTTCCGAGCAGTGGAAACTTTCCGAGATGTGGTGTGCAGAACTGTCCACCTGTGTCACAGGGGCGGAGGCTGTTGGTTACATAAAAGGATCACATGGAAGAAGAGTGCTGGTCAGTCCCGTCCCCAGAGAGGTCCTCAGGGAAGCACAAAGAAGAGTGGCTGGTGAAGGCAGGCACACTGACTGCACTGGGGCAGAGCTGAGGGTCTTTCCAGCAGTACTCAGGTCACCTCCCACTCTCAATTATCTCAGGGAGATTACCTCCACTACTGTGACCAGGAGGGAAGGGTCTGAAGTGTGACAGTCTGTACACGACAACACAGAAGGATGCTCAGACACTGGAAGGGGAAGAAATAAACCACAGAACAATGTGTGACTGTGTTCAGACTTCAGAAAAGGCTGCTGCACACAACACACTTAGAACTACAGTGACTCCAGGTCAAGAACTTGGGGAAGGGAGTCATGGTTTTCAGTCTTGGCAAAGGCAGCCTAGCCTATTCACACATTGCTTGCACAATTTAAAAGTGAATAAAAGGCCCAGATCTATTCTAGCTCAAATCCTTCAAGAGAGTAAAGTGGCAGAGAGAGAGAGAGACAGAGAGACAGAGAGACAGAGAGACAGAGAGAGAGACAGAGAGAATAAATGAATGAATTCCATGTCTCTCTCTATACTTATCCTTTACTTCCGGGTTAAACAGGTTCATCCATTTCATCACTGACAGCAGAAGCATCTAGAACACAGTCTGGTATAGAATAGGCACTGAGAATGGATTTGTCAAATTAAACTTCATCTATTCTAGAAATGTGTAATAGGGTGCAGTCACTTGCTAAGACCCTGGGAGGCAGACACAGGATCATCTGACATGCATTCCCTCCCCATGTCCAGCAGTCAATAACCCCACACACCCCTCACATGCACACTGCCCCTAGGATCTTAGAACTAAGCTTTGGGGAAGGTGAACTTGATGATGTATGGGGGCTGAGATAAGGCCCTTTGCCGGCCAGAGCCTTAATCCTGGCTTTGGTTTTAAAATTATGCCTCTGAGGCTTTGCTTATCAGAGTCTGTTTTGTACCAGAATTTTGTTCACATGTTTGCCTGGCCTGGGAAAAATGAACATCAACCTCCTGGACTATGTAAGCAAGAGGAAGACAAATGGTTCTACTCCTTGCCTAGATCCCAGAACACCAACACATTGCATCTTTGCTCAATGCCTTCCTTTCCCAACTTATTCATTCTTCATAGAAGTAGAAGCCACCAAGTGGGGGAAAGTGTCTGCATGTTTATAGGGTGGTGACAACTTTTATTTGGACTTTAGCCCACCCCTTTGCACCCAATTTAAGGTGAAGGCTACCACGCCAGAAGAAAGTTTACTTTTCTGATCTGTTCAGGCCTTTTACCTGAAGGAAAAACATAATCCCATTTATCAGTGTATCTAATCAAACTCCCATGGTGACACCCATTCCTCAGTACCTGGCCACTGAGTGGCCCTCTCCAGCCTCTGCCGTCATTTCTGCTGAAGCTCAGCCCTTTCTCCCATAAAGACGTCTCCGCCTAAAAACAAACCCCACCTCTGTGCACACCCTCTCCTCCATCTGCTCCCCTCATCTCTGGAACCAATTTCAGTTTCACACTGAGGCCCTTTGGTCCCAACAGAAATGGCCCCAAAAATTCAAACTTAAGGCATCAGAGACTATTTAAATCTTGAAATTAATACATGTTTGCCATGTAATTAACTTGGGGAATCACACAAGCTGGAACAGGAAAGAAGCTTTTGCTTCTAGTGATGAAGTGGTTTTGTAAGTTGCAAGCATCTATTCTGCAGATCCATAAATTCTTATGCAAAACCTTCTGGGCTGGGTCTTGTTTAAAACTGGATTTTTACAAACTTTGGAAGGGGAACAGAGAGGACAGAATATGTACTAACAAAGCAAGAGCTTGAGAACAACTCACTACAGCCCAGGAATCCTCTACTAACAAATGTGGGAGTATCCCATTAGATAAAGACTAGGAATAGTCTATTCAGGGCAGTTTTGTTACCAGTCAAATAAATTTAAATTTAAGAAAAACAGTCTTAATTTTCAGAGCCTTCTTCCTGAGTGTTGGAATGACAGATAACGAGTTCTGTTGCATGTACGCGATCCAAATAAAAAACCCAGTCCTGGCTATCTATGTACAAATCCAGTTAAAGAAAATGGGTGTGCCTGTTTTCCAAGGCACTTTGCTAACATGCTGCTGTGGGCGTTTTCTATAGGAGAGATCATCCTGCTTTAGTTACTCAGAGTATCTAAGGAGTAAAACAAAACCTACACATTCAAAAGCATTTCCTCTGAAACCTGAGCAAACGAATAAAGGAATGATGGTTCTCTTGCTTAAATGCCATCATTGATAACACTTGAAGGGAATTCTCACTGGCTCCTGGCAGGCACACAAGTATTTTATATATAATACATGAAAAGCAGAACACGCTGGGCCTATGCATTCTAGTCTGGTAAGCCTATGCACCTCAAGCCTTATTGTCTGTGAGGTTCATCTGGTGACTCATAAAGACCTGCTAGATCTGCCTGGGGCAGAGATGCTCCATTTCCAGGAGGCTCTGGTCATTTTCTGGTCACATTTTTTAATAGTAACTATTAAAACCTTATGTGGGAAGTGCAGGAGGTCTAGAAAGGAAGCAAGTCCACCACATTTAGGCTACGAGGCCTTAGGAGAAGGCACTTCCATGGTCTGAGCCAGTTACCCTGCCAGCAAAAATGGAAATCGTGTAACGATTGCATCTGTTTTGCATTGCTGTTCTAAGCAGGTTATAGACCTTGAATTTCACTCAGCACAAGTCATCTATGGTGGCCTGAATAAAGCCCGCTCTCAGATGTCCACATGCTAACTCCCAGTACTTGTAAGTACCTTATCTGCCATGGCAAAGGAGACTGCAGACTGAGAGGTTACTCTAGGCTATCAGGTAGGCCCAGTGTAATCACAATGATCAGTATCAGAGGGAGGGAGAGGGAAGGAGGGAGGCCAGTCAGATGGAGGAGCATGCCAGAAGCTGGAGCAGAGGCCAGAGAAGACACAAGACTATAGGCTTTGTAGATGTACAACAAGCCATGAAATGCACACAGCTTCTAGATGGGAGAGGCTTCCCAGGAGCCCAGCCCTACAGATTCCTATTGCACTTTGTGTCTCCAGATCTGAGGGAGTGTGCATTGTTTCAGCAGCTACAGAAGATGAACGATGGGAACATTGCCTCCCTCTACAGAATGGAGCTCCTGAGGCTAATGCTCACTAGAAACTCAAGCCTGCCACAGTTGCTTAGGCAGAGGTAACATACAAGAACTCTTCTAAGACACTTTATGTAAGGGAAGAATCAGCCTGTATTGTCCGTTTCATGGAGTAACAGCAGTCCAAATACACAGGGATGAACACGTGGTTAGTAAAACACAAGAGGCTCACTGGAATCTCTTGTTCCATAATTACACCATCGCATTCTGATTGGTCATCCACATGAAACTGCTGGCCTCTAACAAGGCTCCTGGGGACACTCTCGGTGGGTCGATGAATCAATGTCAGGAGAGCCTACAAAAGTCACCCTGCGCTTGAGAGCTGAAGGACTGGAAATCAATGGTCTCAGTAACATATACAAGATCTTAATTTGCCACTTTTAATGTGGTTAATCTCACAGAGAAGGTATAATAGCAAATAAAAAGCCACTTAAAAATCATAAGTGTACCTGTAAAATGAAGGCATGTTTGTCCAAAACCAAGCTGGAGCCTTGGCACAGTGACGCCTCCCACCACCTATGCATCAACTCTCAGCTCTGCAAAAGGCCTTGATCTCTCATTTCCACTGTTATACCCACAGTGACCAGTGCTGTAATTGGCACCTACTCTGCACTCAATGAATATTTGTGGATGAATGAATATTACAGTGGATAGTTACAATGAAAAAGGATATTATTACTTTCACTAAAAAAAAAAACCATTATTTGGAAAGTTCTTTTGCTTCATTTTGAGTTAATATCTACTTGACCCAAGATGCTATTTATGGTAGAATTAAAAGCATGCCTTCTGATTTTATTTGCTTATTAATATATGCATTTGGTCATTAACAATGTGCTAAACAGTCAAAGCAAATAATTACTTTTCTAGTCAGCCCTGGCATACGCGCTAAATGAGGGAAGCACTTATTGCATATTAAAAAAATGTAACTAGCTTTAAAGCATTCTGTTTAATCTCAGACAAAATATTCAAAAACAGGTAAAGTCCTCTATCTGGCTCAGCTAAAACCCCTCAACACAGCCCACATCTTCAGAGGAGATTATGACTTTTGATCCAGTCACCTTGGATATAAAGTGTATGTTCAAGAGTTTGCAGGCTCACATTTTAAGATTTTCTGACCAATGGTTAGGATTGATCATAAAAATGTATCTTTTCATTTATTTGTATTCAGTATATTCTATTTAAGAAGAAATGCAATTGCAAGAAAAGCTTTCATTTTACATCTGATTTTGAAATGTGACTGAATATATTAACATAATTCAGAACAAGTTGGTAAACATCCACGGGGACATATTATATAATTCCAGGGAGTCTCATGATACCCTGAAGCAACTGAACAGAAAAATGCTGGTTTTGTGTCATGTTCAGGGGTCAATAGAACCAGACCTTTGCCCACCATGCAGTCCAGAACAACAATACCAAGCTGATGGCACATGGGGCCCTATCACCCTGAAGATACCAGCTAACTGCAAAGCAGACCATTTAGAAATAATGTGCTGGGTCAATGAATCCATCACCTTAGTTTGCCTTAGTATGTCAGAAGCTAAGGCCAATAGCTATTTCTACATTGTAGTATCTTAACACCTGTGAACCTTTGGCCAAAAGTCATTAAAAAAAAAAGGTTAAGTCTATGAGTAGCTAGTATTTAACTTCACTACAAAACAAAGGACTATTTTCACAAATATATTTCTGTATGGAGCTGCCCAGATGGTCAGCTCTATTGTACAGGTAGGGTGCTGCTGTCCCCATGCCATGTGTCTGGATGCAGGAACTCCAAAGTTGTTACAGGGTCTGGCTCTCTCCATTGCTCAGCTCTGCTTTCTAGCTACTATGCAGCCCCAGGCTGTGTTGTGGTTTTACATTCTTGCTGTTTCTGTGGATTCTTGGCTCAAAAACTGAGAGCCTGAGGTAAGGGCATTGTCTCCTCCCACCTACTTCATCACAAGTGGGCAGGGAGCTGGTAGCCCAGGCTCCTGGGTTCTAACTGAGGTGACTGTCTTCTGTTCTCTCTTTCTGTTACTTTTTTATAGGCCCAGTCCAGGAGTCATCAATGTGGACATGACCATATGCATGACTTTGTGTAAGACACCAGTGAACAGAGACAAGGACACTCCTGAGAATTTTCCCTGCTTGTTGTTCCCCATGAATGTTAAAACAAAACAAAACAAAACAAAACAAACAGCTCCAGCTGCTCCTTTTCCATCACATCTTCACTCTGGGTTTAGTTCTGGACACACAGGTGGCTAGACAGTAGGAGCTGGATACTGATCACTGCAATGTGCCCAGCTTTTTGCAAAGCATCTCTGCTTCTGGAGCAGTTAATATAAGTAAAGTTAGACAAATGCAGATATCCCCAGGCACTGCTCATGATTTCTGCCCTGGTCTTCAAGTCACTTCTATTATAGCAAGAGAGACCGGCAGGGAAGGGGAACAGGCCATGGCAGCTACCTCTGCCTCTGATGGCAAGGGCCACTGTCTACTGGCTTACATTTAATCACTGGGTGGAGGGCCTATCTGAGACAGAAGGCTACTCAGTGTTGGAGAGAAGGAAGAGAGTTCCAGAAATTTCCAAGCACTGCTTCTTCCTGTTCTCCTCACTTGCTCCTTTGCTCTTCCCTCTTGCCCTCCCCTTCTCCTCCTGTGAACAAAGCAATAGAAAAGATCAGAACACATGGTAAAAGCAGCAGGCCACACGAACAGAGATGCTCAAGGCCCAGCATCTTACTTTTCTTTAGGAAAACCACCCCATTCTTCAGACCACATGGCTGTAGTAGAGATAACCTCACAATTTAGCTTTGGGCACATGTAAGTCAGGTAAATGTGGTCTGTGACTCTGACTGGACCATCCAAAATAGGTCACTTTGTTTCTGTTGTGATTTCTATGACCCTAGAACTCCCTAGTTTATAGCCACTATCTAGAGAGCCTGACTGCAAATGAAGTCAACTAAGAGGAAAGCACAGCCGAGAGATGGAGATCAAAATCAGATAACAACTTCTGAGCCCTGGACCCAGATATACCTAAAGCAACAACACACGTGGGAGAAATAAAAGTGTAAAAAGCAAAGCGAGTAGAGTTAGAGAGATGGCTCTGTGGTTAAGAGCACTTGCTGCTCTTGCAAAGCACCTAGGTTCAATTCTTAGCAGCCACATGTAGCTCACAAAAGTTTGGAACTCCAGTTTGAGAGGCTCTTATGCCTCTTCTGGTTTATGCAGGTACTGCACACACAGTGCACATACATACACGAAGGCAAAACACCCATACACATAAATAAAAATCTAAAGAGAGACAGCTAAAGACGGGACCAGCTTACAGTTACAGATAAGAGTTAAGCCGGGCGGTGGTGGCGCACGCCTTTAATCCCAGCACTCGGGAGGCAGAGCCAGGTGGATCTCTGTGAGTTCGAGGCCAGCCTGGGCTACCAAGTGAGTTCCATGAGAGGCACAAAGCTACACAGAGAAACACTGTCTCGAAAAACCAAAAAAAAAAAAAAAAAAAAAAAAAAAAAAAAGAGTTAAAAATTACAGACATGGTGTGTGGAAGTTGTAATGTTTGTCCCTGGAAACATAGCGAGGTGACATAGGGATGTATTTTCCTACTAAGCTTGGATCACCAGAACTGTAACCAGGCCTACTTACTGTTGTTAATCTTGCCAAGTTCTAAATATAAAGCTAGTATGCTTTTTCTGATATTTAATGATATCACAACTACTTTGAAGAGTAAGAACAATACCAAACAGAGATGTCTTTGGAGGAAAATCTACGTTTCCTGCCTACACTTGGTCAGGATTAACTCAAGAAGAAAAGATTACCCATGACAATCCAAAGCTTACCTGGCATAGCATGGATGAGGTCTCCACAAAGAACAAAGAATTTGGGTTTTGGGTTCAGTTTGTTGATGGCCTCAACAGCTTGCTCAGTGAGACGCATCTCCTGCCCCCACTCATCTCCGCCATTGTCACAATCCCCAGTGGACCAGGCCTTCATCAGCCCAAACTGGGGGTCTGCACCTTGGATGAAGTAGAATGGGCCTTTCCATTCCCTTTCCTTTTCTAAGAAAAAAAAAAGGTGGGGTAGGGTGATAGAAAAATCTGTCAGTGACGGCATTCAGGTTAGCATGCAAGTGGAAACAATATTTTTCTTAAATTAAATAGGTCATTTTGATACGGTGCTGTCCAAACATACCATTTTCCTGTCACTATCTAGAGGATTTTGATTTACACTAATTACACTGGACACCTAGTGATTCCCAAAGGCCACAGGAAACCATGTGGGTTGCTATAGTCACGTACCCAAGCTGTTTGTTTAAAAGCTAGATATCCAAAATGAACCAGAGACCACAACGGAGCACAGTGCAGGAGATATTAATGTTCAGTAATAGTGTTCTAATTAGAATTAAAAATACCCAAAACCAATGCTGCCAGAGTGTTATATTTAAATTACTAGGTAAAGTGCTTACGAATCTTTTCTTCCAGGCTTAATGGCACCATTTGTGCTGTTTTGGGGGAATGCAACAGAATTTTAATTATAAAACTTGGCGTTCAAAACTCTGGCTATGTGGTGGGAGATGTGGCGCCAGGAATAAAGTCTTGAAATCTTGAAATGAATAGATCAATGTGAAAGGGAAAAAAGGAAGGAAAAAAATCAAAGCTAAAATTCAAAGGCAATTGGGTATCAGCACCCTGAGAGTGAACATGGGAATTTTATTTTTTCCAGTCTAAATGAGGTAGAACTGACAAAAAAACAAAGCAATACCACACATACACACAATTGTTATACATGCAAATGGTGAAATAATTACCAGAATCAAACAATTAACATATCTATCAACTCAACCTTTGTGTGGGGGTGGTGAGAAAAATTAATATCTACTGTTGGCAAATTGCAAGAATATAACACATTATAAAGTCACCAAACTTGCAGAACAAAGGGTACCTGCATGTTAACCCATGAGTCCTTAATCTATATTATATCATGGCTGTTAAGTCTATTCACAACCAACCTAAGCTCATTGCAAACAAGGAGTGGAATGCATCTCACAGTACAGGACAGAGAGCAAGCTCTACTGAAGGATTCAACTCATATTTATTCAGCCTTTACTGTGTGTGATAGAAAGACCAAGGTGGTCCCCAAAGGTATTGCCTGATAGTATTCACATCCTTTGTAACCTTGGGTATGGACTGTACCTGCTTCCAATAAACAGAATACAGTTAGCAATATGTCCCTTCAGATAAAGGCTGGAAGAAGACCGTGATCTTCATCCCTCTCCTTTCCTTGCTCCATAGTCAAAAGCTGTCATATCAAGCTATGTGCAGTGGTGCATGTTTTAATCCTAGTACTCAGAAGGTGGAGACACATTCCAGGTCAGCCAGCAGCTATAGAGAGAGATTTTGTCTACGAAGAAAACAAAACAAAAGTTGTCATATAGTAAACTGCCCTATGGAGTGGCTAACATGGCAAGGAACAGAAGGAAGAGTCTGGTCAACATCCCAGAAAGAACTGCATCTTGCGAATGGCCCTGTATGTGACCAGGAAGAGAGATGTCCATTACTGAGCTTTTGGATAAGAGCAGAGCCTTAACTGGAGCCTTAGGAGAGTCTGTGGCAGCAGAACCCAGCGATGATGTACCCAAAGGGGACTCTGTGACAATGCAGCCTTGCTACTTCACACTGCCGAGGTTCAGGGTAGTTTGTTGATGGCAATAGAT
Source organism: Peromyscus maniculatus bairdii (assembly GCF_049852395.1). Classification (NCBI taxonomy): domain Eukaryota; kingdom Metazoa; phylum Chordata; class Mammalia; order Rodentia; family Cricetidae; genus Peromyscus; species Peromyscus maniculatus. The sequence goes on along the minus strand of NC_134859.1, from coordinate 3,337,191 downwards.
AACTACAAATCAGGCTGGAGACAGAGTCAAAGGGAAAGACTCTTCCTGAAGAGCTGAATACACTTCATAAATAGAAAAAGAAAAAAGAAACAACAAAACCCTACTAGATGCTGCTTTGTGTTTTTAAAATTAACTGTTAGTAACATTTTCCTATTATTTCAGTAGTAACCTTTGTATGCCGCTGATTGCTTTTAGCTATGTTCTGATTTCTGAGGCCCTCTGCAGAGCTATTTAAAACATATAAATTAATCAGAAGCAGATCCAGGGGGTGAGTGGCACCCAAGGTCACAGAGTAAATCAACCTGCTGCCACAGTTCAGAAAGTTTCCTGCAGCAAACATTTTAATAAGTGGTTTCCCATGACAAACAGCCAAGAACCTCAAAAAGTCAATAGTCCTTGGCTCTATTAAGATAAATCTTTCATTACATGTTACTTAGTAAAAACTTAAGAGTGTCAATTTTATGATGATGAAGCCCAAAATAAAGAGATTTGACTTGTCGATTCAAAAATACAGCTTTCAGCTCAAAAGGGAGAAAAGAGATTATTCTGGAGTCAAATATGAGACCATGTGACCATGTCCAGGAACACAGATTCAAGTGACTCCAAATTCCATTTCCAACATGGAAACAGTTTCATGAAGCTTTTAAATAAAAGAACATAGGCAATCATAAATCAAGACATTCTTCAAGTACGTTGGTAGAAACATCAGGTAGGCAGTCACAGCTCAGTCACAGGGCTCAGACACTATATGATGGCATTCTAAGCCTTTGCACTGCTAGAAGCTATTGCTCTGTCCATTCCAAATGATTTAACTAGTGGCCACAAAGATATTAGGTCACATACACAGGAAGGGAATAAACGACTCCTAAGTGGGCTAAAGACAACCCAAGATAATTTAGCTCTGAACTTGCAACATTGCAAACTGTCCATGTCACTGAATTAGTGAGTTAATCAGCTTTGTAGTCAAAGTTTTGCAGACATTCTCCTTCCAGATAAAGAAAATGAAGTTCTGCACATTCAATACACACCTACTGTGTCTATCTAATAAAGTGGATGTTGGCTCAGGGTTCTGCACTTGCAAAGCATCTTTTAGGGGTTTGCTCAGGGGCTAATGGTCTTTAGTATCACCTTAATGTGAATCAAGGCCAAACAGTCCAACTGTGTGATGACAGATGTGTGCAAACCTGACACTTGAGCATGGAACCAAAAGGAGCTGGAATTGGAGGCCACTCTAGGCTACATGGTAGGTATTTGTATTTAAAAAGATGATGGCAAGAGACAGCCAAGATAAAAGCCCTTGCTACATAAGCCTGATAACATGAATTCAACACCCTTATTCTACAGTGGAACAGAATGGACTCACAAAAGTTGTCCTCTAGCCTTCAGTTACACAGTTGACACACAGGTGCCCCCCCCACCCACACCACAGTAAGAGCAAGTTTGTAAATATATAAAGAACAGGCTGAATTATGTGAGACTATAGAAAGTTTGTCCTGGAAGGAGGGCTATTCTGTGGGCCCATCTCTTTCATCTCTCAGAGGGCAGCTTTTTACAAGATGAAGATGAATTCCAAAGTCCAGGCTTACCCCGGAATACCTGTAGGATGACCTGTATGGCACCCTTTCTAAGGCAAAGCTACTATTTGCTTCCCACCCCAGGAAAGCCCAGCTTCTCAAGACCCTCTGGAAGCACTGCCATAGCAGTTCAAGCCATGGCAATTCATTAATCTGAGACCCATTTATGAATTAGTTGATTTACAATCAGAGTTTCTGTCATTACTGAAAAACACATGCACAGAGACCCCATATGCCCCTAACTTTTCCTAAAAGACTGTCCTCTTAGAGGGTAAATGCCTGACAAGTCTAATTAAGAATTGCCTGGAAATGGAGGCTGGAGGGAGGAGAAAGAGATGCTGGCAACAGTGACTATTGTGCAAGGTAAAGAGGTCTTCCGGGCTCACCGTGATGTACTGGGGTCCCGCAACATCAGCAGGAAGTGGGGCCAAGCCAGTCAAACCTCCCAAGGACCCGTGCACTCACTGACATCTGAGAATAGCTGGTAGCAGACTCCAGTGTCCTGGGGAAGTGACAGACGTGGAGTCTTCAGCTCCCCTGCACTGAAACACCACTCTGAGGAGGCCTTTTGATTTTTAACTGTTGCATATTTGGGGTTGTTCCTTTTTCTGCTCATTTTCTTTTTGTTCCTGATTCTATTTAGCTTAGGTATTTGGTCCTAAACATTTCTTAGTATTGTCACAATTATCACATTTGAAATTGCTTTTCAAAATCAACCCAAGATTATTTGAATGGTAAGAGCTTAATTGAAGAATTCTTTAGTGACTAGCGAGTTCTAATACTTTATTATATCTTTTTATTTATTTTTGGAAGAGGGCACATGTGAGTTTGTATGACAAGGTCACAGGACAACCTTTGGGACTGACTCAGCTCTCCTTCCACAATGTGAGTCTCAGGAACCAAACACAGGTCACTAACTTGGAGGCAAGAACCTTTGCTCACTCAGCTGTCTCACTGGTCCTAGTTCTAACACTTAGCTCTTACATGACACAGTGATGCACAGTGAAATCAGCCATAACCAAGGACATGCGCACCTCACAGGAGTACAGAGAGAGGCATGATTTTTCTTGTGGGAGAATGCAGGCAGGAGTTCTAACTGATGAGTATGATGAGAATGTGGTCAACTTTGAGACTAAGTCTGTGCGATGAGCAAAAGAACACAATGCTGGTTAAGAAAGCCTCAGATCTGACCCAGATGGCACCTGTGGGAGTTTAAAAGAAAATGGTCCTGAAAGGGAGCAGCTCTATTCAGAGGTGTGGCCTTGTTGGAGTAGGTGTGGCCTTGTTGAAGGAAATGAGCCACGGGGAGAGGGGGTTTGAGGTCTTATATGTGCTCAAGCTACACCTGGTGTCACAGTTCAATTCCTGTTGCCTATGGATCAAGATGTAGAACTCTCAGCTGCTTCTTCAGCACCATGTCTGCCTGCACACTGCGATATCCCACCATGGACTGAACCTCTGAAATTGTAAGCTGCCACCCCAACTAAATATTTTCTTTTATAAGAGTTGCCATGGTCATGGTGTCTCTCCACAGCAACTGAAACCCGAACTAAGATGTAGTTGGTTGTTTTTCACTCTTTACTCTTTGGGGGCATGCCAGCCACCCAGCTCCCAAATAAATACACATGGAGACCTATTATTTCTTATAAATGCCTGGCCTTAGCTTGGCTTATTTTTGGCCAGCTTTTCTAACTTTAAATTATCCCATCTACCTTTTGCCTCTGTGCCTTTTCCTGTTCTTACTTCTGTGTATCTTACTTTCACTCTTACTCCATGGCTGGCTGTGTGGCTGTCCCCTTCTTTTCTTGCTCCTTGATCTCTCTTGCTTTCCTTCTACTTCTTCTCTGCCTGCGGGTCCCACCTATCATTTCTCCTGCCTAGCTACTGGCTGTTCAGCTTCTTATCAGCCCAATCAGATGTATTAGATAGGCACAGCAACACAGCTTCATAGCGTTAAACAAATGCAACATAAAAGAATGCAACACATCTTTGCATTATTAAACAAATGTTCTGCAGGATAAACAAATGTAACACGTCTTAAAATAATAGTCCACAACACTAAGAGAGCATCAAAACAAAGATATATAGTCCTTACAAATACTTGATATAAAGCTCTGGGAAAATGTACAGAACATTTAGCATTAAATCATAATAAAGCACATATTTGTTTAATTGAAACACATAAGACAGCCATGAATAACAATGTCCATAATGAATGTAATTTTTTAATCTCAACTGCGTATGATGAGTACGTGTATTGTATTCATGTGTGTATGTACAGGCTTAAGTGTGCTGCAGTGTGTGTAGAGGTCAAAGGACAAACTCAAGTATCAGTCCTTGCCTGCTATCTTCAGACAGGGACTCTGTTCTTTTTCTGTTCTATAACTGGGGGGAAAGGGCTGCTGAGGATTCTTCTCTCTGCCTCCCATGTCTCTATAGAAGTGCTGTGATTATAGACCCAGGTACCAGCTTTACATGGATTTGAGGATTCAGACTCATGTTTTCACACTTACACATCTGTGTAAGTGCTTATCTCCTGAACCATCTCTCCGGCCTGCTCGTCAACAAATTCAATTAGCTCTCTATTGCTAGGTGGCAAATTACCAGAAATGCAGAAGCTTAAGACAGCACACATCTCATAGTTACTAGGGGTCAGGAATCAAGCTCTGCTCAGTCTGCCCTGTGGTCGAAGCCCCTCATAAGCAGCAAATAGGGTGTTGGCCAGTTTGGAGCTCTCAGCTGAGAACTCACGAGAGCAATTCTGCCTCCAAGCTGCAAGTGGACTTGAGCATATGAATTAACTAGCTTTGCTGCAGGGCCATCCCTGGCTCCTTGGCGGCTCACAGCATGAGAACCTGCATTATCAAAGTCATTGGGGGAAAGAATCTGCTGGCAATAGCATATTATAATTGTACACGACACAGCCCTGGACGTGACACCCCGCTACCCGTGTTGCTTCTGGGGAGCTCTTTATCACAATGTAGTTGCTAGAGCAGCCAACACCAAGGACAGGGGACCATAATCCCACAGGTAAGGATTCCAGGAGGCAGGATCAGGGGGGCACAGCCGAGTCAGCCATACACACTAATATAAAGCTCTGGGATAGGTGGTGGTACACAGCTGTAACCCTGCCCTGGGATGAGACATTCAAGGTTAGCCTCAGCTATATACAGTTCAAGGCCAGCCTAGGCCATACAAGACATTATCTCAAGCAAAACAAAAATAAGCAAGCAAACAAACAAAAACCCAGGCCTGGCTTCTCATGCACTTAATCAGTTAAATTCAAGTTTGCTACTGACTTTCTAGTACTGAACAGATTTAAGCCCATTTATTTTGGCCCATCCACAGGAAGCTGGAAAGCTTGGCCACAAAGGCTACCTGAGTTATGACAAGTTTCTAAAAATTGACTTAGCCAGTTTTTTTTTATTCAACCAAGGTGTGATACTGAGTGACAGCTAGTATTTTCAGGACTGGAGTTCACACAGTGAATACCTTCTGCCCAAGAGCCCTTGAGTTTCTCTGGCTGGAGAGATGCACAAACTTGGCTGCCCAAAAGTTGTTGCTCTCCATATAGACATTTTGTCTCCAAAAAGTTCCCTTCAAACAGAGTGACTCAGTAAAGGAGATGGACGAATAAACTAAGGCTGCTGAGGCCCAGCACCATCTCCCAGTAGTCTGTGATGCCCACAGTCGTTGCCAACAGCGTGGGGCTGACTCAGGGTACGGCTGCTGCCCAGACACACAGTTTCTGAGGCTGTTAATTGGAGGACTCCTTTAGTCATGCCAAACTCAAGGTCTGGCTAGCAGATGTGTTCTGTTGGACCTACACACTGTTTATAAAATTTGAAATCTGTTGCCAACATTTTACATTTACATACATACATACATGTATGTATGCATAGGTATGCATGCCTGGATTTCTGAATTCTCTTAGAAAATTGGCCACACTGTGCTCATATGACACATGCCAAGAATTGGCTGCAACTATGTGATCCTTCTACATGCCCTCAAACTTGTTCTAGCCCACACACAGCCAATTCACCACTGGGCTCCCATCTATGGAAATCCTTCTACTTTGCTCAAGGTGAGAAAGAGCAGACCCAGAAAACATACAAGGAGTAAAAGCAGGTTCAAATGTCCTATCCACCCCAGTGCGGGATCAGGTGGTCACACAGCTGACATTACACAAAAGTCACAAGCCCATACCTCAAGGTTGCCACCAATTTCTAAATCAAACTTTTAATTTAAAAGTATTTTTTAAAGAAAAAGCTTTGCCTTATCAACCCAATTCATCTGTTGCACATAGTTACAAGGTCTGGCTAAGTCTGATTTCTGCTGCCTGATAAAAGACTATCATGGCAACCATCTTGCAAAATTAAGGAATTAATAGTGGATCTCGGGAGATAATAAACTACTCACAGAAAAAGCCTCTGAGATTTTTCAGCTGTTTAATCAGGTGCAAGGCAGTAACTTGAAACCAGGACGAATCTTAAAACCCTGTAGGAATTCACACACTGCCTCCCTATTAAGCCTTCCTATGAAACTGTTTACGTGCTAAATCCTGCTGAAAGATAGACATTCAAGCTGCAATTCTCTGTGCAGTTTGCACTTTCTGTACCACAAAATAAATTTCTTCTTGATTTGTTTCTGTCAATATATTTCCTCGTGTTCACTTTTATTACCATTTGGGTATATTTGTCCATTGTTGGTGGAAGCTGACTTTTAATATATTCTTAAAATTAGAAACATTATAGATTCTTTTGCTATTGCCTGCTAGTCACTGACTATAAGAAATTCAGCCCCCAAAGCAAAGAAATCACTGTTCTCATCCCACGACTAGGAAAAGGCTAAAGAATGACACTGTGTCATTAATGCCTGATGCTGTAATAATGTATACACTCATGATATGCTACTTAAAAAGAGCCTCAAATAACTAAAGGTAAAAAAGAACGGATAAACAGATCTCTTAATTTTTACAAAGGGGAAAAAATAAATCACACTTTCTGTCTTAGCTAGGGTTTTCATTGCTGTGGAGAGACACCATAACCATGGCTACTCTTACAAAGGAAAACATTTAATTGGGGCTGGCTTACAGTTCAGAGGTTTAGTCCATTATCATCATGGTAGAAAGCATGGCAGCCTGCAGGCAGACATGGTGCTGGAGAGGCAGCTGAGAGTTCTACATGCGGATCCCCAGGCAACAGGAAGTGGGAGTGACACTGGGCATGGCTTGAACTTCTGAGACCTCAGAGTGACACACTTCCTCCAACAAGGCTCCTGATAGTGCCGCTCCCTACGAGCTGATGGAGCATTTTCATTCAAACCACCACACTTTCTAAGTTGAGTTTGGTTAAACACAACACAAAGCATCAACCCCTGGCTGAGCAGTCTGACTAAGAGGCATCGGGCAGGACGACCTCACAGCATCACAAGGTACAATGATGTAAGAATTCAAGGTGTCGGTTTCTGTTAATTTAGCAAACTCAAAATAACACATGACTAGACAGCTAAAGAACTGACTTTAAAATGGGCAGAGCATAGTAGGTAGGTTTATTTTTCTGCGAATGCCTAAATGTTGAATTCGTACATTTCTACAGTTCATGCATTTCGCTCACAATTCATGTGTTTTACTCATCCTGGTTCCTCCCCGAGTCCTCTAAGTTCCGCCTCCATCAGCTACAGTCCCTTAGTCTTGGGATCAGGTCTTTAAGCTCACACAGGCAGTCAAGCTGCAGCATTCCTTTTCTCCATCACCTGCCCCAGTCTTCCTGTCCTGTACCACAGCCCCCTGGGGTCGGCGCTCTGCTGTTCCTTCAAAAACAACTCTGCAAATCCTCTACTCCAGTCCACCCAGATTGCAGCGGCCACTGTGCTGTTCCCAAACCTTCCCCCATCACTCTCCACCCCATGAGCGTTACTGCTCTGACTCAGGCTCATGTCTGCTTCTCTCTCCAGAACACACGTGTCATTTAGGCCTGTCTTGAGGCTGGCAGGTAGCAAATACCTGATGACAGCAAGGATGAGTGGAGTTGCCACTGGGCCCTGGCTCATTCTGACACTGGGGAACTGGGATATCTACCACAGGTCCAGCCAGTGGCTCTACACTCAACGGACCAGATGATTTTAGGACATTTTAACACCCATACCATTGATGATTTTAACATAAAATGTCTAGACATCTCTGGGTGTGAAATGGGTGGTTGTATTAGTCACTGTCATTGGTGCTGTGATAAATACTTGACAAAGGGACTTACAGAAAGGTTTGTTTTGGATCACTGTGTGAGGGCACTATTCACCGTAACAGGAGTTCCAGTGGCAGGGACTGGAGCCTCTGTCACATTGTATCTGCAGTCGAGAAGCAGACAGTAACAAATGCTAATTTCTCACTTTTATTCAGTCAGTTGCTCCAGACCATGGTATGGTTCTTCCCACAGATAGGATGTGTCTTCCTATCTCATTCTGGTTACTACCTCACAGGCATGCCTCTTTGGTGATTCTAGGTCCTGTCAAGTTGCTAATCAATCTTACCTATCACAGTGGAACTACTAGAACACAGGAGGTAAGAGCTCGGCATATTGCTGACATCCACTACACAGGCCAGAACCAGTAATGGCACGATGCCAAGGCTGAGGAACCCTACTCAAGACACACCATAGAACCCCTCCAAGATGAAGCATTGTCTACCTCCTCTCACATGCCTACACTTGCCATCCCTCCAAGGGCTGCTCTCCACTCTGGCAACCCTTCCTACCAAAAGGATCATCTACCTTTGGCCAGCCCAGCTGCTGCCTCCACAGAGCCTGTCTTTACCCAGGAAAGCAGCCGCCACTCTGGCTTTCATTCAAACACACAAGAGCTGGGCAGGATGGTGCATGCCTGTAACCCCAGCGTAGAGGAGGCCGAAGCAGGAGGGTTATGACTCTACACAGTAATACTGTTTCAAAAGGAGGGAAGCATATTCTACTCTGGACATGCCTCTGTGGTGTGGGTCATGTGCAATGCTAGACATTCAGCAGTGGACACTGTAGGCAGGTCCTGTCTTCTGAGGCCTTCCAGAACAGTGGGGAAGCTGGGCAGAATGAGGTTATTTGAAACCATGCTTGTGGGATCTTAGGTGTAATTAGGAGAGTCACAAGGCAGACTGACTAGCAGGGTGCTGGGAAGGTCACACTCCTGGGTGGGCTAAGGCTAGAACAGGAAGACCACACAGGACCCACCCTTATCTGATCCGTGTACTCCAGGTTCTGAGTTTCAAGAGTTCACGCCCCAATCCATTTCTATTCCTTACTAACCGTAACACATTCAAGCTCCTTACCCTCTCTGGGATTCAGTCTCCTCATCTGCAGAGAATGAATAAAGGCAGCTCCTTGAACGAGGCTCAGAGTAAATGGTCCAATGTGAGCTACCTACAGTTGCCATGATTACGATTCGGTGTCACCATGAGTTTTGTCTTAGCAGAGACAGGCTCCTGGAGTTTGAGCCAGGTCTTTGTCTCCATGAAAACAGCAGGTGACATTTTAGAATAAGTATCTACATGCTTTGTCCCCACACCCTTACCTTTCCTATACCGTAGATACTGTGTTGGTTATAAAACAGCAAGACAGGAGAGCCTTACAGGCGCCTGGAGGCTGTTAGGCTAAAGAGCAACTGCCAGCAAAATACAACGTTTGCAGCTCCTCCCGGCAGCAATCTGCGCGGTGAATTGCAATCTAAATGTCTTCAGCAAAATCCTTTTTCTTCTCAGGGGACTAATCTTATTTTAGTGGGGAAAAAGTTGTTAAACAATATTCATCACTACTCTGGGACTCTTTCTGGTCTAACAATAGCCTCATCATAAAACAGCCAGGCTGGGTGTGGCAGATGATGGCGTCCTTCCATACTGCTTGTCCAGGGGCTGGGGGCTGGGGGCTGGGGGCAGCTACGAGGGTACAGGGTTCTTCTTCAGGATGGTGGGATGCAAAGTCAACTGCAGTGAGAGCTGCACAACTCTGTGCATGTGATAAAGAGCACGAACCACACACCTGAAAGGGGTAAGCGTCCAGTATTTGAAAAGTAATTTCAAAGTGTCCTTCAGGGACTGATTCTTCTCCCCAAAGGATTAGCCATAACAGTTTTCCTCAAAACTGCCAAATTATTTGTCTCAGGTACCAGGGTGAATTTACCCTATTTTTAGTTGAAGTGCATTAAAAACAAAAAATGGTTTTGAGACACAAAGACTTCTGAGTCGGCTTGGCGGGCACACTTACCACCCGTGAAGACCTGCCAAACCCTTTGGAGACCAGACAAGAGGTGGGCCATGATTTCTTGGCTAGGGTGTCTCAGCATCACTGGCTTTGGCCAACACAATCTTAGACAAATTACAGAATAGTAAGACATCTCCAGAACCTTATTGTGGCATTTGGGGGTGCCTTTTTTGGGTAGATGTTGGCTATACCTTTGCCCCATGTCCCTATTTCCCTACCAAGACGCAGGCAGCTGCTGACTGGCTGGAGTTTAAGGGAGACATGGAAGTGGTGCCTTCCCTGGGCAGGTGCAGCCCTGCAGGGCTCAGGCTGGGCAAACAGAGTCTTGAATGAAGAAAGAGGGTAACTGTTCTTGCAGCTAAGGGCACCTATCATAAGAAGAAAGTGCATTATGAACTGTCCTAAGTGTCAGCAAGAAGAAGAATGGGTTATAGTAAGTGTTGGAGACCTAATGTATAAGAGATGAGCAACACAGTCTTCTTCAACTATAACCTGAAGGAGAAGACATAAGGAAGAAAGAGAGACAGAGAAGACCTAGTCTGGGGGGACAGACCCCAAACTTGTTTGAGGCAGTCATCTTAAGTTAGTGGTGTAGCTCCCTGGGAAAATACTCACCTAGAATGTGGGAAGACCTGAATTTCACCCCAGTACTACAAACAAAACCCAACGTTTTCCAAAATGGTTCCTAAAGAGACTGCAAGGGCAAAAGTGAATGCACAAAGCTGCTGGGACTGTTCAAGTGTGAGCTAGAGGTGGCCAGGATTCTTGTGGTGGCACCTGGGTAGAAGAATGGTAACAAACTAAGTGCACCCTCAAGGATGAATGCACAAGACCGAGATAATTTGCACAGGGAAGAGATAAACAAGAAGAAGACCACGAAGATCTCTCAGCTTCAGGTGAACAGATAAACCGGAAACACTTGCAGAAAGAGCAGCCTAAACAGATGGGAACCTTCCCCTGCTCCGGTGTCACTTGTCATCAGAGTGAAGGTCTCTGGACCTGCCCATTCACTAGGGTAAGGACTTACATCACAAAATGCCTTGGTACCCCTTATATGGGAAGCCAGCACAAACCCAAGTCAATGCATATTTGATCACAGCTGTGCCTTAAGGCACATCAACCAAGCTGTGCCCCCACTTTATAAATGAGGACAGGTGACATTGGCATGTTTTCTCTTCTCTTTCAGAAGGCTACACAGAGAGCGGTCACTTATTCTTTGGGTGTCTGACTCACCTGTACATCAAACTTGGTTGCAGGACAGAAGGCCAGGCGTTCCTAGGCTACTGGGGTCTGCCGGTGCCCTAGCCCTGGGTCACTGCCCCTTCCTCACTGGAGACTCAGCAAAGTTCACATTTGGGTAGTGTACAGAAATAAAAGCTGTCCGCCAGCCTTCTCTGGTGAGTGGTCCACAGGGTGCCGGGAAGGTCTGGCCAGCACTCCGGAAGACTTCCGCAGCAGACTGTCACTGCCAGCCAGTGGCTCAGACCTCAGTGGCACTTGCACTTCCGCCCTGGCCCCACAGTGGCTTGCTTTGACTTGTCCCCAGTCTGTGGATGCTGATGCTTATTTTTAAATTGCCTCATTTAATGAAATGTGTGGAGCAGAGGAACACGGAGAATTGTTTCCACCTCTAAGCATGCCTCTAACGAAAATGAAAGTTTTGAGGAGAGATTCAATAAAAATGAGCTGGTAAAAATAAAGCACCAAACAGGAAAAATCTAAACCTAAGAACTCCCCATGTAGAGTACTTCCAGGGGCGGGGTGAGATTTAATTGACTGCATGTCTATGGAGAGTGGGGTGCAAAGTGGAAAAGATTCTTGCACTGGTACTTAATGCAAAAATGTCACACACAAGCCCATGTATACATCCAGGCTGTCTTAGGGTTTCTATTGCTGTGAAGAGACATCATGACCACAGCAAGTCTTCTAAAGAAAAATATTTAATTGAGGTGGCAGCTTACAGTTCAGAGGCTCAGTCCATTGTCATTATGGTAGAACATGGCAGTGTATAGGCAGACATGGTGCTGGAGAAGTAGCCTAGTGTCCTACATCTTGGCTTGCAGGCAACAGGAAGTCAACTGAGACACTGGGTGGTGTCCTGGGCATATATGAGAACTCAAAGCCTGCCCCCACAGTGACACACTTCCTCCAGTAAGGCCATACCTATTCCAGCAAAGTCACACCTCCTAAGAGTACCATTCCTTATGAGCTTATGGGGGCCAATTGCATTCAAATACAAGTGCTTGGCCTGACCTAAAAAGATGGATAAATAAATGTGCACTTATGGTCTACATGAAAATGAAATGTTAAAAGCCACAGCATATTCTTTCTGTTTTAAACTGTTTAATCTATGAAGATTCCACTGTGGGTGGAAAAGAAAGTAACAATGGGAGCTTGCTAATAATTAGACCCTCTATATCACAGACAAATCACCTCGAAACTGTCCAAGGGGCTGGAAGTGTAGCTCAGTGGTTGAGTCTTGCCTAAGGTGCTTCAGGAGTGGGTTCTATCCTCATCCCTGTAAACTAATTTCCTTAACTTACTTTATTATTATGGGGGGCACCCATGTGCCACAGCACACCTACAGAGGAGAGAGGATAATTTGGGGGAGTCTGTTCTTTCCTTGCACCTTATTTCTGAGGCAGGCTCTCTTGTGTTTTCTGTTCTGCATACTCCAGGATGCCTGCCCTGCAAGCTGCATGGTCCGCAACTCTCCTGTCTCTGTCTCCTGTCTTCCTGTAGGAGTGCTGGGGTTACAGACATATATTATATCCAGTTTCCTCTGTCGGTTCCAGGTTTCAAACTCTAGTCATCTGGCTTTTATGGTAAATGCTTTTACCCAGTAAGCAAGCTCACTGGCCCTTTGAGAACTTAAAAAAAGCCAAAAAACAAAAAACTTGCTGAAATGTAAGAACTGTTACCATAAAATATATTAAATATTGGATTAAATCTTCATTATCTGCAACTTGGGCAAAGAAAATTTTTGTAGGTGTGACATGATAAATGAAAAAGTGGATCAACTGGATTTCATCATGAATGAAAAGCTCATCTGAAAACAATTCACAGGGTGGAAGAAGATGCCTGTGCATCATACATTCAGTAAGGAGGGTCTGGTCCAGAAACAAGAACTCTTTGGGCTCAATTATAAAAAGACAACATATTTTAAAATGGCTAATGAGCCAAGTAAATATTTCTTCCGAGATCTACCAGTGGCCACTGAGCACACAAAAAGGTATTCAGTACTATCAGTGTGGTGGTCAATCAACTTCATTTGATTTAATGAATTATCATGGGACTACACCTCTGGTTCTGTCTGTGAGGGTGTTTCCAGAAAGGTTTAACTGATGAGAGAAGATCAGCCCTGAATGTGGGTGACACCCTTCAGGGACTGGAATCCCAGACTTAAGAAAGAGGGGGGAGATGGGCACAAGCATCCATTCTCCATCTCTGCTTCCTGAATGTGAGTGCAATATAAGAAGCCGCCTCACACTCCTCTGCCACAGTTGCGATCCCTTTTGGCACCACACCTCCAATTATGAGCCAAAAAATAAACCTTCTTCCTTGAGTTGCTTTGGCTAGGTATTTTGTTCCAGCAATGAGAAAGGTAACTAATATAATCAGCCATTAAGAAAACACAAACCAACAGCACAATGAGAACCCACCCCATGCTACAATCAAACAGACAGCAAGTGCTGCAAGAAAGCCGAGAAACTAAAACCCACAGACAGACACTGCTAGTAAGGAGGTAAAATGGTGTAGGTGCTTTGGCCAACAGACTGGCAGACTCTCAAAACATTAAGTATAGCTACTGCATGACCCAGAAATTCCAAACCTACACATCTGCCGAAAAGAAACAAAAATATATGAAGACTTGTATGCTGCTGTTCACAGTAGCTACTCATTTTTTAAATGCCTTAATGAATATCCATCAATATAAAAAACCCAAATTCTTGTCAATAAAGTGGACACACAAATTTGGTTATTCACACAATGAAAGGTAATGCAGTAAAAAGGGACAAAATACTAACTACTTGCTACAATGTGAATGAGCTTCTAAAACATTCCTACGCAAAACCAACAAGGAAAGTCCACATAGGATTCCAATCACAGGAAAGGTCCAAATAAGGCATGTCTGTACAGGAATTTAGTAGCTATGTGTGAAGTGTGGGAGTGGAAACACAGACGAAGATGGGCACAATGCTGCTTTAAACTACTGCATGTCTGTGTCACTCTGTAAATTTATTGAAAACAAGCTGTAAGCTCAATATGAATGAAAGTTATGGTAAATAAGTCCCAATAAAGTTTTTTAAAAATAAAAACACAGCCCGGTAATTCCAGCACTGGGGAGACTGAGGCAGGAGGCTCATTAGTTCCAGTTCAGCTTGGGCTAGAGCCTATCTCAAATAAACAAACCAAAGAGTACAGTTAGAAACCAGTTCTTTGAAAAGTGTGATCTTTTAAAATATGTAAATGTGCACTGATCACTGGATCCCTTGGCTGGTTATTACACTGAGAAAGGGAGAAAGGACTGACATTCCTTTAGTCACAAGAACTTCCTTCGGCGAATTAAATTAGTTCAGTTATTTGAACGAAGCAAAACAAAGCAAAGATGTCTTGTGAGCAGGCAGCTCTTAGAGGCAGCGAGCTCTGAGAACTCCACCATCAGGCCAGGTAGCATGTAAGTAACAGAAAGCAGATGTGAAGACCTGAAGCAATTTAACTGGCTACAGTGTAGTCAGGCCAACAGTCACTGAGTTCCAGCTCACCTGGTTAATAGCTTATAGCTCAGTTATCACCACAGGGCCTTCCACAACCAACCCAAGTCCAGCTACTGTGATTAAACTCTATTGATTTAGGCTGTTGGGCCAAATCCGTCCACTCCCACAGCTTTTATTGAACAGAATGGTCTTCAAATAAGAAAGAACTAATTTGTCCTAAATGAAAAGGCACAATTGGAGCTCTCACTTCATCTTCTGCCCAGTTACAACTGTTTAAACCTGATTATTTCTACTGAGAATCCACTTATTCTCTCCAGCGAGAGGATTTACAGGAAGGACCAAGAAATGTTCAAAATTAAGTCAGTTCCTACAAGGCAGCTGCAGAGGGGCAAAATGTCCAGGAAAACAATCTTTTATTTATTATTGTTTAAAATACAGTCCTTTAAAAGCTATTTTTTTATTCTTTTATTTCTGTGCATACCTATGTGTAAGTGTATACTACATGTATCTGGTGCCTGGGGAATCTAGAAGAGGGTGCTAGATCCCCTTGATGGAGTTACGGGTGGTTGTAAGCCACCTAACCTGGGTGCTGAGAATTAAAGCCAGGTCCTCTAGCAGAGTGGAAAATGTTCTTAAATGCTGAGCCATCTCCCCAGCCCCCCAAACAATCCTTTAAAGGAAGCCACCCAAGAAGGTGGAAATTTCCGATGGGGGACGGGGTGTCAGGAAAAATAAACTTAATGCCTCAACAAATTACACAGTTTTATTAATTTTATTTTTTATATCCTAATTAGGATATGTCAAGAAACTATAATTATCAATTGGTCTAATTAAAATGAGTAGCTGAACGTGCCTTAGGAACATGAACTTTCTCAGGTGAGACATTTATGTTTTATTTCTTATAAATCCCATTAGTAAAGCCTAGCAGATTATGTGAACAGGATGGTTGAAACTGAGACTCACTTACCCAACTCCTGGAGAAACAGAAGTACTGTCCCTCAGGGATATCACCTCCGGTAGGGATGGTATTTTCATTTCATTTGGGGGACAGACAGCTCACTGGGGACTGTGAGCACAGTGTAAACTACGGGCGTGGCTTGAGTTAACTGAACTCCTAGGATGGTCGTGTGAGGTCTGTCTCTACAGACAGAGTAACTGGACAGCCCCACGGCACTGTGAGTCGGTAACTCAGCTTGTACTCACACACATTCTGTGGCACCGGACACCATGTGCCTTCCTGCCTAAGCCTTCCTGCCAGGTTTAGGTGCCAAGACTGGCTGCTGGTTTTTCCAGAATTCCTGGCTGTTTCTACTTTTGGATCTTTGATGTATGCTACATTCTTCTGATTGTAAACACACAGCACAGACAACACACAGGCACTACCCACTTCTGTCCCCCTTCACAATAACGCCTCCAAAATCTTAAAGCAATGAACCCCATCCCTACTTCCCTAAATGTTCTGAATTCCAGATGATATCTCAAACCCTCTCTCTGACGCCAATCAACGCCCCCACCCCCTCACCCCCATCCTAGCCATCAAGCATGGCCAAGTACTTACAATCCTGACTCCTCCCACTCCGGTGGCTACTGGGTGCCAGGGATTACTATTGGGTGCCACAGCTCTGGGCCAAGATTTGCAGCCTGAGGACTGGGAATTTGTCACCCCTTCTTTTTCTATTCCCCACAACTTACTAGAGTGTAAATGAGACATGATAAGTGTTTCTCAGACTTCAGCAGGAGACTCTCCTGTCTGCTGGAGGGAACATGGATGGTATAGCCCTCTGGAAGGTAACACCCAGTAAATCTGGGAGTAATTACATCCTATAACCCACACCCTTGCTCCTGAAGAAATTCTATGTGTCTTAGAAGAAGGCTTATTACGACATTGTTAACAAGAATGAAAAGCAAATAACCAAATGATCATTGTACCAGTCAGGACCAAGGAAGAAACAGTTAACATACTAAAATTAGGAAAATCCCTGGGTCATCTTCAAAGGGATTATTTGGGATGGCTGAATGTAAAGAAACTATGAGGGACAGTTTAGCAGCCAAAGACAGAGCCACTATCACTCAGATGCCTCAATCTGGAAAAGGGGTCTGAGAAAACAGACTGCTGAGAGAAGCAGGGCTTTCAGGGGAGGAATACAGCCCTCGAAAGGGAACCCTGGAAGGACACCAAGTGCCGGAATAAGTGTGCTGGTGTTCTGTTTTCTCTTTGCCCTGATCTCCTGTGGGAGCTCCCCATTGGCGGAGTCTCTTCCTTGCCCAGCTCTCAAGCCTTCCTAAGGAATAGGGCAAAGAGTTCATTGCTGTGTGTCCATGGAAGTCACTCTCATAGAGCACTGTGGGAGAAAGAAAATTAGAGACAGAAAGAGAGAAGAAAGATACCAAGTTGGAGAAGACTCAGCATATCCAGTTACAAAATGTACAACACATATACTCAATCAATGGAATACTGCCCAGAAAGGAAATAAGGAGAACTACTTACAGTAAAATGGATGCATCTCAAAAACATACAGGGAAAAAAGAAACAAATAAAAAACAAGACACATTAAAAATTGTAGAAAATGGCACCATAGCAGATTGTGTTTTCCCCAGTCAACCACAAGTGGATTTTTGGCCATGCACTCATGCAGAACATTGAGTTGCAAAGAGGGAAAAGCACCAAAGACCTATGAGAGAATCGGAGGATTGATGTACTTTGGCTAGGCAACCAGAGGCAAGACTAGGGAAATGAACTTGAAAATAGGATGTGAAGGCTGAGACGAGCCAGACTTTCCAGTCCCACAGGGACCGTGAGAGCAGAGAAGAGCAGGTGCCAAGGCCTCCGGGGTTTGGAACCGGCCTGATTCTTTTTAGAGCAGTTCAGGCAAATTAGAGGCAGGAGAACGAGGCAAGAAAGGATTGCAAGAGTCAAGAAAGGAGAACTTTCCTGTGATTCTAAGCTAAGTGCCGAGAGGAATCAACCCCAAAGACCCAAACAAAACAGAGGGGTACAGGAACCATTCGCGTTCCCTGAGTAGCTCAAGGCCTAGCACCTGTGTTCCACCGTGGGCTACAGAAATATTCTGAATGTGTTAACGCTCCCTTTGAGGCTAAGACCAAGATCCAAGAACGTCACCAGGACCCGGACAGCCTTTCCTCTCTACTGTTATAACAAACAGCCGCAATCGTGGGGTACAAAACACAATCTTACAAGTCACAGCCTCTGACACACACACCCCGCGCTTGTCAGGTGCCTCTCAAAAGCTCGCCTCCCATAACCACGGGGGCCAGTTCTACAGATGAGGAAGTCGAAAGACAGGTCCCACGGCAGAGCCAAGGCATCTCCACTCGACTTCCGTTTCTGGTTCTTTTTTTTTTTTTTTTTTTTTTTTTTTTTTGCTTGCAAGGTCAGGGCAAGGCCAGGGTAGAACCCAGCACCGAGGAAGGCGCAACCCCTACAGAGGTCCCCTGGTGCCGTGTGTGCAACCGGCGAAGCGGTCCGGCTGGAAGTGTGCCCCGTGACCGGAAGGTTCCCGCGCGGAAGGTTCCGCAGCTCTGAAGTGCCCCCTTCCCGGGCGAAGAGCCAAGCAGTACCTGAGGAAAACGCGTCCAGGGTCCTGCCCCGGGCTCTGTGGAAAACATCCCCCGCCTCCGCAGATGACATGGCGAGCTACTTTTCTGGTCTTGCCTGGGCACGTTCTGTGGGAGGAGGGAGCGACTCCTCACCGCCGGGCAGCCCCGCCGGAACAGTTTCTGGAACCTGCCCTCGGCTCCCAGAGGGACTGGCGGGGCGGGGCTGCTCCGGTGCGGCTAGTGCTGCCTGGGAAGGACAAGGGACATGCTGCCCCTCTGGGATCGACCCGTGCGCCTGGTCAGGGTCCCACTTGCACAGGGGCAGACTTGGTGTTGACGAGTGGAGACCTGGAGTTGCCATATTTAACAAGTATAGGGCCACTTCGTAATTTGGAATTTCAGATTGAAAACAAGAACAGCAAAAAAGATACAGTATAAGTATATCCCATACAATAGTTGGGAGATACTTATGCTGTTTTTTTTTTTTTTTTTAAATATTGTTTATCTAAAATTCCATTTCAATTTGATGCCCTAGCTTTTGCAGCCCTTCCAAGCTGGCCACAACCTCGGGGGCTTTAAGGCATCTTGACTGCCTGGACATTGCCACTGTTAACATGTCACTTTTCTTTTGCTGTGCAGCGGGCATTGCCCTTAACACTTTGTGTTTAGCTCAATACCTCATTGGCTTCATTTGGCAGGTGGGGAAACTGACACTCAGAGAGCTTACAACCCTTGAAAATTAAGAGCTGCAGGCGAGCAAGGCAAGCTGGCATCTGCCCTGCACAAAAGCCATCACACGAGACCACAGCCCTCATACTTGCTACCAATTCCGATGTCAAGGCTGAAATGCTGAATTCAGATCTCCAAGAAGAAGATGTTTTGATCAAGCTCTACAGAGGTAACTTAGGGTTTGCCAAGTTTGTGAAATTCTCTTCTCGACAAGTGGCCGACACCTGGAATGTTTTTGTGGTTAGTAGAGCCAGGATGACTGTCCCATGACCTTGAGTCAGATATAGGTCATAGTGATTCAAGACAGAAATGAGCTCATGTCTCCGTACTTGGGTTCATCCTAATACTACCACTTACTGTAGGTATGACCTTCAAAATTACATTGTATCTCAGTTTTCCTACCTATCAAATGAGAACAATACCTAGGGTTATAGCGGTGATTTCTCAACCTTCCTAATGCTGCAACCCCTTAATACAGTGTTGCAGTGACCCCAACCATAAAATTATTTTGTTGCTACTTCATAACTGTAATTTTGCTACTGTTATGATTGTAATGTAAATATCTGATATGCAGATGCTCTTAGGTGACCCCTGTGAAAGAATCATTTGACCCCTAAGGGGTTGCGACTCACAGGTTGAGAACCACTGGGTTATAGGGTTGGTGAGAAACTTAGATGATGTTATGATTTGAACATAAGATGTCTCTCTTAGGCTCTGTTAACTCCACTGGTTGGGAATAAGACCACTACCAAAATTTAAAGCCAAATCTGAAATGAGCTTTAATTAAATACTGATCAAAATGGGCTCTGGCCAGATTCATCTCTGGGTTCCCAGGAAATAGTCACGAGTCACTTTTTTGCAGGAGCTTAAAGAAGCAAAACCTCTAATTTACTGCATTTTCCATCAGGTCCAGTCAGAGGCACACATACATCCTACCATTATTTCCTGCTCAGGTACCTCCTGCCCTCTGTGATCAGGCACACCCAGTGCAGATCGATCAAACGAGCACAGGACAAACAGGAACTTATTCTTAACTGCAAACAGAACTCTTAACCTGCAAGGTAAATGTTTCCTGTTTTGGTCTCCCATTTACTTAGGAAGTATCACAGCCCATGCTGGACAGTTCACCCCAGTCACTGACAGTGTTTTTGGAGGTTCAGAAGATGGCACCAGGTCGGAGAAACAAGTTCTTTTGGAAAGTATGTCTTAGGGATAATCTTGTTCCTAGCCACTTCCTGCTGCAGCCTACTTCTCGTCCACTGTAAGGTGAGAACATCCTCTGCCATGTACTCCCACTTTCGTGATGTTCTGCCCAAGTGCATGGCCCAAGCATCTGAACTGTCTGAGACAGTGTGCTCACACAAGTCCTTCCTCCAGAAGTGTTTTCTGTCATAGCAATGAGCAAAGGAACAAGAACCAATGCATTTGTATGTCAAAGTGCTTAAAATAATAGCTGTAATGGCAAGGAGTGAGTAACCGCGGTATGTTAGCCATGGTTATTACTGCTAATCATTATACCTCTGTTGCTCACATACAACCTGGACTTAAGGAGGGATCTGAGAAAATGTACAAAGTGGAAATGAGTGGCAGTCCAAGCCCTAACTTTACCAAGTGGTCCAGCCCCAGCCTTGTTCTCAGGCAGTAACTTTTGTAGCCACAGGTCTCTCAGTTCACTAACATGTAGATACAGTTCTTCCTTTGCACAGCCCATTTGAGTGTGGCCTTTGGAAAAGGAGAACTGTTACCAGGGGTGGATTGGGAGGAAAGGGGTAGATTTTAGAAGGGTGGAAGTCACTGGCTGGAATGCTACTCCACCCCATGATCATCCTTATAAGGAAACAGAATAAGCAATCTATTTGACTGTCTTAAACAATAGGCCATCCCATCTTTCTCAAGAAAGCAGTGTTGAGATCTCTTTTCAGGAGAATGGAGTGTCCTGTCCTCAGCGTGTAGTTGGGTAACAGTGACATCAGCTCTTCCTGAGGGGCTCCTATGGCTGGAGCCAATAGAAACACGCTATCTACTCTTCTCAGCTTGTGTTGTGTAGCGATTCCTTCCAAGGTGAAAACATTACATCCTAAAGGGTAGCTCCTGTCCTGGGCTGTGTGAGGGCCTCCCTCCATGAAGCAAGCAGAACAATTGTCTTCATTCACACTCCAGGGTATGAGGCAGCTGAGCATTTAACACTCTCTTTCTACGTTTTGTAGACCATTTGTCTCCTCCTTGCAACTGGGTTATGCGTATTCACCCTTACTGTTCCAGCACCCGCCACAGCACACCCTTCCGTCTACCTCCCTCCGTTGTTTCTTGGTTGCCCCAGCTGGTGGAGCTAGTTGGTGGCCCGTGAGCCACCTTGACTTCTTTCCTTATCTCTCTTTCATTCATTTTTTCTTTTTTCCTTTCTTTCTTTCCTTTCCTTTTTTTTTTTTTTTTTTTTTTTGGTTTTTTGAGATAGCATTTCTCTGTGTAGCCCTGGCTGTCCTGGAACTCCTTCTATAGACCAGGCTGGCCTCAAACTCACAGAGATCTCCCTGGCTCTGCTTCCTGAGTGCTGGGATTAAAGGTGTGCGCCATTATGCCTGGCTACGCTGGATATTTCTGAATTGGTGATTTTGGATGAGTTTGTATTTACCTATGGACTTTGCAATTTTACTTCCCATAGTGTGGTGGGCATCGTATTAGTTGCTGTCTTAGTCAGTGTTCTATTGCTGTGAAGAGACACATGACCAAGGCAACTCTTATAAAGGAAAAGATTTCATTGGGGTGGCTTACAGTTCAGAGGTTCAGTCCATTGTTATCATGGCAGGAAGCACAACATGGTGTTGGAAAGGGAGCTGAGAGTTCCTTGTCTGGACCTGCAGGCAGCGGAAAAAGAGAAAGACTCTGGGCCTGACTGGAGCTTTTGAAATCCCAAAGCCCACCTCTATTGACACATTTCCTCCAACAGGGCCACACCTACTCCAACAAGCCACACCTCCTAATCTCTGTCAAATAGTGCCACTCCCTGATGACCAAGCCTTCAAATACAGAAGCCTGTGGGAGGCGTTACTCCAACCACTACAGTTACCTTTCTCCTTGCTGTGGATGTGACAGTTTGTATGAGAAATGTCTCCTATAAATCTCAGGTGTTTGAATACTTGGTCCCCAATTGATGGCACTGTTTGGGAAACTTAGGAGATGGGGCCTTGTTGAAGGATGTATGTCACTGGAGATGGCCTTTGAGAGTTTAATGGCTTATGCCATTCTGAATCTGCTCTGCTTCCTGCTTGCCAATCTAGATGTGAGCTCACAGCTGTTGCTGCCATGATGTCCCTCTGGAACTGTAAGCCCAGAAAAAAACAAAACAAAACAAAACAAAAAACCCTTCCTTCTATAAACTGCTTCTGGATATGGTGTTTTAATCACAGCAACAGGAAAGTGACTAAGACACTGGACAAGAAGCAATTCAAGTTAAAAAAATGTTCATTTTGACTCACAATGTGAAACAGGGAAAGTGTGGAGGCAGGAATGTGAGGAGCTGGTCGCATGGCATCTGCGGTCAGGAAACAGAGGCAACTGGTCACATGGCATCTGTGGTCAGGAGGCAGAGAGAGCTGGTCACATGGCATCTGTGGTCAGGAAGCAGAGGGAGATGGATGCTGGTGCTTGGCTCACTGGCTCCTTTTCATTCAGTCTAAGATTTTAGCCCATGGATGATGATATTCAATATTTAGCACAGGTCTGGCATCTTGATTCAGTTAACCTACTAGAGAACACCTCACAGGCCTGCCCTGAGGCTCGATTCTAGATCCTGTCAAGTTGACAGTCAGTATTAATCATCACAGACCTCATTCAGTCAGTCAGGGAGATGGAGAAGAGACTGACCTCTTCCCAAGCAAGAGGAATTCAGCCGCACAGACAGCCTTTGAACTTAAAGTGAGAATCAGTGCTTTTTCCAGAGTCTTCAGTGCTCATCTTGGGGTCATCAGCCTGCCAGACCACAGGTAGCTTCCATAATCACATGAGCAAATTCCTTTAAATAAGCCTACTTACAGATTATTGGTTCTGTTTCTTTCAGTACAGACTATAAGAGATTTTTCTTCTAAAATGCTGAAATCCCAGAGTTGGGGGCATAGTTCATGTTGTTGTCATCTGGAATGAAGGATAATATCCTCACAGAAAGTGCAAAGAGCAGTGTGTCTCTTCAGTTCTATGCGTAGACATGCCCTTCAGCCTTACTCAGTACTGCCTTACACAGGGCATGGTTGGAGTCATGACAGAGGGAAGCCCAGAAGTAGCACCGAGTTTTCACTTCTGCAAATTTGGTCTCTGCCATGTACATGTATGCACATGTGTATATTCCTGTCTGTGTACATGTGCATGGATATGTACGCCATGTGCATGGTGGCCAGTGGGCAACAGTTAAATTGTTCCTCAGATGCTGTCCTACTCTTTCTCTTTTTGTTTTGTTGTTGTTATTTGTTTTGTTTTTAAGCCAGGATCTCTCACTGGTCCAGAGCTCACTAAGTAGGCTAGGGTATGTGGCCAGTGAACCCCGGAGATTTACTTGTCTTTGTCCCTCCTTTTCTGGGATTACAAGCACATAGCACTAGGGCAGCATTTTTTTATGTCAGAGTTGGGATGGAATTCAGGTTCTCATGCTTGTAAAGCAATTCCTTAAGCCATTTACCCAGCCCCTGATCTGTTTTCTGGTTTTGTTTGTTTGTTTTGGTATGTGTTTTAAGGGAAAAGCAAATAGCTTGTTTTTTAGAACTAGAAATGCCATGTGTGCTTGAAAACAGCAGCCACAACAACAAAAAATTAGGGATCTTTGTTTTGTTTGGCTCTGCAGTTTGGAAATAGGATCTCAGTATGAAGCACAGGCCGGCCTTCTATCCTCCTGTCTTCTCCAGAAGGCCGAGATTACAGGCATATGCCACCGTGCCTGGCTTACTTTTAATTTAGCATTTCAGTGATAATGCTAATGGGTTGATAGTAATAACACTCCACCTCTCATTAGATATGTTTTTGAAGACTTCCAAATTAGACCTGTATTCCTCAGCAGTAATGGGATTTCATGCCCTTGCTCCCTTTAGGAATCTCTTGAACCCTCTTCAGTGAGCTTACCTGTTTCTCTGTTACGAGAAATAAAACTATTTTGAGTGTCATAATATATAGGGGTTTTTTTTTTTGGCAGCAAGGGACTCACATGCTTTTATTTTTTTATGAACAAATATATTAAAGATGAATAAATTTTGCCACAATCTTAGTGTTTTTATTTCTTCTTAATTTGCAGGCATCTCACCAACTCCGCAGCTTCCAAATGCGAGATCTTCCAGTTTAACCATGCCTATATGCCTTGCTATTCTGCCCTATAGTTTTTTTTATAAGTTATCTACTAAGATATTCATATACATTTTTTCCTTTAATTACCAAAACAAAATAAATTTTCACTTCTTTTTAAAGTTGAGCCCACAGAGCCTGGGGTAATTTGCCCAGAGTCACCCATCATTTCTCAAGATGGCAGAACTCAGATCCCTCTTCCTGTTTCTTGCACTTTGGTTTCAATTTCACGCCACTGCCCTTTAGAACTCTTCTATGCTGACCTTCTTTCTTTCCTATGTTTTGACCGTAGAGTTTCTTAAGTCTGTTTCTTTTGAAAGGCTCTCACTATGTTGCCCACATTGACTTAGAACTCCTAAGTCCAATCGATCCTCTTGTCTCCACATCCCAAGCTCTAGGACTACAGGTATATATCACCCACACCCAACATGAGTTTCTTAATACTTATGTTTGTGAATGTGCGTCCATTTGACATCATCATTTAATTATCAACCAGTAGCTGGCTTATCTCTAAGGTGCTGAGTCACAACCTGAAGTTGCAATCACATGACAGTGTTTATTCTACTTTCTGTAAATACTGTGGACTGAGGTAAAGCCATTAATCCCACTGAGTTCTGTTTATCTTGCCTGTAAAATGGACTTCTCGTGTTTAACTACAGAGTTGCTTGGAGGATTTGGTGACATGGAGTATTTAAGGCATGTATTGTTGTCTATGGTAATTGTTCAATAAATGGCTTGTTGCGGTTGCTGTTTTGAAAGCCACCAATGGCCTTTCAGTGGGGCACAATCCTCAAGTCCCTTGGGCACAGAGGCAGGCAGGATCCTGATATTCAGAAGCTTTTTCATCTAGTAACTTGAATTTAATCAATCCATGTGGGTTTCTATTTATCCACCAATCTCCTTTTCTATCTCCCTGCATTGTGTAACACTCCCTTGAAAGGATGATCAGAGGTGCTGGTTACTCTCAAATCTTTTTTTTTTTTTTCATCATGAATAGTGACTCCATCCCCCTAAAATTCATCTTAGTGTTTTTATATTTATTAAATTTGGTGATACAAAGGTCTTGCCTCCTTTCTTGGTGAGAATAAAGGAAAACACTTTCTCACCATAAACCAATCCTCTTGATTTAAGTGTCCATCGACTATAATTTAAGCTTTCTGTAGAGGTACAAGCTCCCCAGAGAGCTTAGAAGATAGCAAAAATCCAGAACAGACCATCTCAACACACAAAGCCCTTAATCAATTACAGGATGGATCTAACTTGAGTTTTATTCTTGATTAAACTTGTTGATGTTTACCATCCTGAGAGCAGACAGCATGTCCACCTCAAAGGTCATCAATCCATATAAAGTTTCCCAATGAGAGTAACTTAGATTAAACTAGAGACAAAGAAATCTTTTAAAGTTATAAATATATTCAGAAACTTTGAAGAAGACACAAATAAACACCTAAACTATTGTGTAATATTAGTTGAAGATGTGTTACATTTATTTTTGCTATGGAACATTTATTTGATGATGCAAAGATGTGTTGCATTCTTTTATGCTGCATTTGTTTAACTCTGTGAAGCTGTGTTACTTTGCCTGTCTAAAACATCTGATTGGTCTAATAAAGAGCTGAACAGCTAATAACAAGGCAGGAGAAAGGATAGGTGGGGCTGTCAGGCAGAGAGAATAAGTAGGAGAAATCTGGGAAGAGAAGATGAAGGAGTGAGAAAAGGAGGAGAGCAGGATGCCAGAGGCCAGCCACCCAGCCAGACACGGAATAAGAAGGAAAGAGATAGACAGAAATAGAAGAAGGTAGAAGCCCAGAGGCAAAAGGTAGATGGGATAATTAGTTCAGAAAAGCTGGCTAGAGATAAGCCAAGCTAAGGGCTAGGCATTCATAAGAAAGAATAAGCCTCCATGTATTTATTTAGGAGCTGGGTAGTGGACCCCCAAAAGAACCAGAGTCAAAGAGTCAAAAATACCAACAACACTAAACAAAGAGGATAGGATAAATCCTTCAGTGACTTCCAAGAGAACAAAAACATCTGAATGAAAATAAAAAAGACAATTCAGGAAAATTGGAGTCAATAAAGAGAAACATTTCACAAATATAAATGAAACTGGAAATTAAAAGGCCAACAAGTCCACTACAAAATTCAGTGCAAGGCCTCACCTGTAGAATGGGATGTGGAACTCTGGAAGGCCTCACCTGTAGAATGGGATGAGGAACTCAGTGGAAGGCCTCACCTGTAGAATGGGATGTGGAACTCTGGAAGGCCTCACCTGTAGAATGGGATGAGGAACTCAGTGGAAGGCCTCACCTGTAGAATGGGATGAGGAACTCAGTGGAAGGCCTCACCTGTAGAATGGGATGTGGAACTCAGTGGAAGGCCTCACCTGTAGAATGAATTATGTGGAAAGCAGAATATCAGGGGTTGAAAACAAAGAGGAATTGGATCATTTAGTCAAAGAAAATGATTTTTTAATCTTGTGAGTGACACTTGAGATCTTTGGAACACCAAGAAAAGATCAAACTTTTGACTTATAGGCACTGAAGAAAGAGAATTCTGTGCTAAAGGCATAGAAAATATTTTCAATAAAACCAAAGAAGAAATTAACCCAAATATAGTGAAAGAGATGCAAATTGAGGTATAAGAGACACATAAAACACCAAATAGGCAGGATCAGAAAAGCAACACCCTTTGTCATATTGCAGTTAAAAGAAACTGTATTAAAAGCTTCAAGAGAGGAATAGCAAGCCAAATACAAACAAAGCCACATGTAGGGCCAGAAGAATAACCACTTGCTTTTCAATGGAAACCTTAAAAGACAGAAAGGCTTGGAACAGTGCATTTGAATTTCTCCACAGATGCCAACTAAAATTAGTAAACTCAGAAAACTTATCAGTCACATTGAAAAAGAAACAGCCAACTGCATAATGAGGTAATCTACAGAATTAAGGATATCTTTGCCTGCTATATACCTGACAGAGTTTGAATACCTAGAATATACAAAGAGCTAAAAAAATTAAGCACTAAGAAAACAGCAGAGGAGGTCAGTGAGTGGCTCATGGGTAGAAGCACTTTCATGCAAGCCTGATAGCCTGAGTCCTACTCCTGCAACTCCATGGTGAAAAGTAACAGTGGATACACAGAAATTGTGCTTTGATCTGCATATGCATGCTATGGCATGCATGTCCCCCACTAATAATAAATAATTTTATAAAAGAAAATAAATATCAACCTAAAATGGGCTGTGAAATTGAACATAGTTCTCAAAAGATGAAATATGAATGACTAGTAACATTTCAAAAAAGTATTTAACATTCTTAGCCATCAAAGAAATACTGAACTACCTAGCAAAATATGTACCTGGTGCAATGATGCCATAACTGCCTTGGAGGTAACCAGAACATTCATGCCACTATATCTGGAGAGGTCACAATGCTCTGTGGGGAATTACTACTGATGTTGTGCTAAATGAACATGTAATTGAGTTACCTTTTAAATTTTATATTAATACCCATAGACTAGTGTAGCTCTCAGCCTTGGTTACCCCCTTTGAGGCCCAAGGAACATTGCAGAAGATGGTGGGCATCTGTAGGAGCTGAAGGATGCGGAGGAGGGCAGGGGAGTGGTGTGTCTTCTGGATACAGTGGGGTTATTGCAATCATGGACACACAGCAGCTGTGACTGTCTTCACAGAAAAGGAGGGACATGAGGGTAAAATGTAGACTCCCTGGAAAGAAGGGGGGAGGTAGGAGAGGGGGGAATGAGAGGTGGTAGTAGCTGGGTGAACGTAATCACAGCACATTGTATATGAAATTATCAAAAAAATTATCAAATAAAAATATTTAATAATGCAAGAGAAGAATGCTATTATATACATATGCACATATATGCAGTTGCCCATCAATATTCTTAGGAGATTGACTCCAGTTTCCCTACCAAAGATGCTCAATCTGTAAACACTCAAGTCCATTATACAGGGTGAGCAAACATTTGCATATAACCTATACAACATCGTCCAGGATACTTTAAATCATTTATAGGTTACCATAATGCCTAATACAGTAAAATATTATGTATTAATAAATATTATATATAGCATGCATTCCAATTCTTTTTAATAAGCAAAACCTGGAGTCAGATACCAGGGTGAAGAAAGATCACAGAAGCAGAACAGCCAGCCATTAGAAAACTTTGTCCTGCTAAGAATCCTAAGACTGAAAGGGGGCCAAGCTCCTTTCTCCACTTGGCCTTATGACTTCCTCTCTCCATCCAGCCATATCACTTCCTGTTTCCTCCTCCCAAGTGCTGGGATTAAAGGTGTGTGCTACCACTGCCTGACCTCTAGTGGCTAACTCTGTACTCTGATCTCCAGGCAAGCTTTATTTGTTAAAGCACAAACAATATATCACCACATTTATGGTGTATTGTCTAGGCCACACAATAAAGAAAGGTTTGTGGATGTGTAAAATAGACACAAAAATTCAAATATTTTGATCTGTGGTTGAATCTGAAGGTATGAAATCCATGGATATAAAGACATGACTGTATGTGTATGTATGTGAATGTGTATGAGGTGAAAGTTCAACTGATCCACAGTCCCACTTGGATTTTAAAATTGTCTCAAATGCTGTTCTTCTAAGTAAAACTATATGAAATTGCCATATTTGTAGGCCAAAATGGTGAAATGCCAGTTGGTTCCTAGTGTTCTTGTCCTTGAACAGAGCAACTGAAAACTTCTGGTACCACTGTCTGATAGCCTCTTAGAAAACTTGCCTGGAAATGGGGTGACTGTGTTGGAGAGTGCCCTCTTATTCCCACCAATGACATAGGGGACTTCTAATTCCCCGTGCATTTGCCAAACTGCCCGGTAGGCCATGAGGGAAACACTTGACTGGCCAAGTCCATATGCTCCTCTCTCTGTTGGGATTTTCTGTGGAACGCCTGTTCCCAGGTACCTCCCTTTGGGATCCCCTTTGCTGTGGCAACAAGACACACATAACTGTCTCCCTCACCCTCAGTGTACAAGGTCGTGCAGCAGAAGCCTGACTGTACCTACAATAGTAGCACAGAATCCCCTGAAATCTGGTTTCTAAACGTTGGCTATGTCTTTAAAATTCCTGTATATCACATTAATTATCCTGAGACGGTTAAGAATTGTGACACAGAATGTTGTGAATAAAATAATAGTACAGTATAAAGTCAGTTTACAAGGTACTAGCTATAGTGTTAAGCGATAGCCTCCTGGTGCCTCATCATTACTCTAAGATCTAAGTATCATCTAGTTGCCTGTTCCTACAAAACAAGTTAGCAGAATTTAGCACTTTGACACAACACATATATTTATTTACTGTTTATCTATTTTCTTATTTAATGCATTTATTTTTAAAAACAGGGTCTTGCTATATAGCACTGGCTGGGCGCACACTGCCCCTCAGTCTCTGAATGTTGAGATTGCAGGCATACATCATCGTGCATTCTTCACCAATATTCTGCTGTGGGCTGCAAGAGGCTGAGATCAAGGCACCAGCCAGGGCTGGGGTCTCATGTTAGGGAACAGATCTGCTTTCAAGTTTATCCACGTGGTTTTTGGATGCTTTCAGTTTCTCAGGGGTGGACTGCAAGTCTTAAGTCACCTGTTAGCTCCCTGTCCATGGTTCTTTCAAACACAGACATTCACACATGGACACTTACTTCATTAATGCCAGCAAAGGACAGAACGAACTTCTTGTATAGCCTTATCACAGAAGTGACACCTCATTTTCTTTTGGTTAGAAACAAGTTCCAGGCTAGCCCATTGGTGGTTGATATTGATTGTCCATAAGGCAGGATCCAAAACTGCCTAGGAGACAACCTTCTGGGTGTGTTTGTGATGTAGTTCTAGACTGGGTTGAGGTGGGAAGATCCATCCACATGTGGGTGGCACCGTTCCATGGACTGAGGTACCAGATGGAATAAAAAGGAGAAGGAGGGCCAGACATCAGCATTCATCATTCTCTGCTTCCTGACTGCAGATGGGATGTGCCGACCTCAGACTTTTGCTTCCCTGACTTGCCCACCATGATGGACTGCCTCTGTGCCTGCATGGAGAGACAAAGCAAACCCTCCCTTTCTTAGGTTGCTTTGCTGCAGATAAATAGCGGAACTAGGGTTTGTAGCCACTCCCAGAACTCTGAAGCCCCCCCAGTTAGCCACTATCCTCTATTGCCTCAGATGAATTCACCTGATTAGTTCTCTAAAAGATTAGTACGGTTAGTCTCATATGGACTCCGGCGTTTTTCAAAATGTGTTATCCTTTTAAATTTAATCTTCCAAGTCAGAAGGAAGCTGAACAATCCTGCAGAGGACACACTTTCTAGTTTTACAGATTTCATTGAGAGATAACTTTTAATCATAAGACTAATAAGACTTCTAATGCTAAACCCTGACCCCTAGCTATTAAACACACCCTTCTACATGATCCTGAACATCTGAAAATTTGCATAAGGAGAAATAAAAATCAAGCAAACTCAAAGCGGAGACGCAAAGTGCCGAGAGAGAGAGAGAGAGAGAGAGAGAGAGAGAGAGAGAGAGAGAGAGAGAGAGAGAGAGAGAGAACTGATATTATCCATGCACTCTCCCCCTCTGCCTTTGTATTTAGCATCTGTAACTAAATTCAGAATTGAATTGACTAGCCTTGACAAACATCTTTAGACTCAGCCATACATCTGTGTATAATTTGGTTTTCAAGGGAGCAGGGGGACTAGTTCATGGGAGCCTCTGTGGGCAGAGGTATATCTTAATTCACTGAAATGTTCCTAGCAACAGAAATTGTTTTCTTTTTCGCCCCCAAGTCCTCTGAGTGGAAACAGACAAAACTGATGACAAGACATCTAGAAAATGGTCGATGTGCTTCAGTTTCCTATGAGTGCGATTTGTGTTGTGAGGATATTCTATCGCATTTACCAACAGGAAGTCCAAGTGCTGTGGTTTTTAAAAATCTAATGACAAACATGAGTTACTGCAGGTTTTTTTTCCTTCAAAAGCTAACATATGGAACAGCAGGTAAATGCGATCATGTCATACTGCCTAGGGATTGTTCTGGCATTTCAATTGCATTTTCCTTGCAGGGTGATTTTTCTTATTATCTGTTTCCATATTATTTAGCTCTGCATGCATTCAGAAGTTAGACAACTCAGTTCCTTCTGGAAAGTAACAATAACAATAATAGCAGTTATTAGCATTTTTATTGGTCACTCTATGTGCTCAGTCTTCCCTGTGCATTTTGCATGTGTGTGTGGTATGTAGTGTGTGCGCAGGAGCATTGACTGAGATACAGGTGCTTGCAGCCAAGCTTTTGTGTGTGTGTTAGTGATGGGGGCACTACTGAGGTACCTCCTCAAACTGCATCCTATACATTTCCATGCAATACATCATTTTGTTTTCATAATAATCCTAAAAATTTGGTTCATTCATACTGAAAACAGAAATGAAACTCAAGGCTCAAAGAATATATGTAACTTGTCCATGGTGGCACAGGTAGTCATTAGGAGGGCAGGTTTTTGAGGCCCTGTTCTTCAGTGAACTGCCTCCCCAATGTCTCAGCATATACAATTAATGAATGAGTGAGCAATTTGGATGTCCCCTGATCTCTCACCCTTCCTTGGCACAGAGTACAATAGAGCAAGCCCTTAGTCATGTATGCTGCCATTGAGAATGCAAACAGTGGGATCAAACAGACTTGCAGTTTCTTAGCTCTGTGGCCTTGGTCAAGGTTCTAAAGCCTTGGTGACTCTGTTTACTTTGACAGAACAGCAGTTATGACTGTGCCTTCTTTTTGCAGTGGATGTGAGAGTTTCATGAGGATATACATGTAAAATGTTTATCATGGTGTGTTATGTGTAAAGATGTGGGATTCTATAGTGCTGAACAGTCCTGCTTCTTCCTATGACCAGGAATAAGTCATTTCATCTTCTGGGACTCAGTTGTTCTGCCTGTTAACTAGACATCATAATAATAATACCTTGGCATGGGGAATATTTTAAAAGGGTTGCATGAAAGACACCAAATATCACCTAGAAGACATTTGGCAATGCCTGGAGCCATTTGGTTGTTAGAGCTGAAGGATATTCTTTTTTTTTTTTTTTTTTTTTTTTTTTTGTGTGTGTGTGTGTGTGTGTGTGTGTGTGTGTGTGTGTGTGTGTGTTACAGCAGCTATGGATATTGGATACTCCTGGCATCTAGGAAATAGAGGCCAGGGATGTTGCCAAATATTCCGTAGGCACAGGACAACCCTCTACAATCAAAAATTATCTGGTCTGAAATGCCAGTAGTTCCAACATCAAGATACCCAACAGTGGGCATTTCATACACGAGGCCCAAGAAATGCTGACATTGATGATTTTCTGTCTTTTGGAGTTCCCATTTTCCTCATTATTTTTAAAGGTCCTTCCAGCTCTAGAACTCTCCTGTTCAGCATGAGGTAAAACATAGATCCAGCTCCATACACGACTCAAGAAGGGTATAAATACTGTGTTTGAGTAGGCTTTCATCAAGATGAGTTGGAAGCAATGATCTATTTTGGTGAGCTAGAAAACATTTTTTTAAAAATTGAAGTTTTATGAAAGTCTAACTTTCTAGTGGTATTTGAAATAGTCCTTACTGAAGCTGCATTCCCTACTTTATGTTAAAAAGGACAACCCTAAAGTTATCTATGTGGCTGTAATCTCATTCCTCTTTGCAAGGGCATTGAAAGATAAAACTCACTGTTTTCTTTTCTGAGAAGAGAAATGATAAATTATCATTGATTTTTTTGAAGTATTATGGCCATGGACAAACACATACACTCTTCTTACAAGTTATGGGGCCAGTTGTGGTGGCACACACTGGTAAGATAGGCTGAAGAGGCAGAAGCAGGAGGGTCAGAAGTTTGAGGCAAGCCTCAGATATACATTTTAAAACATTATGGGACCACACTGAAGATGGATGAGAAAGATGATAAAGCCAGAAGTCAGGAGAACTGGAACAAAACAATGTCTTCAGAACATGACAGGACTACTGTACTCACGAACCCACAACACTGTGCCTGCACCAAACCTGCACAAGATCAAGCCAGTCAGCACTCCAACAAGGAGGGACTTGGGAGTCATTAATCCTCATGCCTAATTGAAGAGCAATTGACAGCTGATAATTTCTGGGGACAGACAGTTTCTTTAAGGGTGTGGCCCCTGGTAGGTGGGCCATGCTCCCGTGGACCATCCCATACCATGAGTATGTTGGACTCAATGAAATAGATAGGAAATGAAGTTGGGAGGATGGGGGTGAACCTGGGAGGGGTAGGAGTGAGTGTGAGCAAAACACTTTTTATGAAATTCTTTAAAAATTAATACCAATATTATATTTTTTTTTTTAAAAAAAGAGCTCTTCCCCAAATAAAGTTATGGAACTTGGCAAGATGGCCTAGCAGGAAAAAGCACTTTCCAAGCAAACCTGATGACCTGAGCTTGAGTCCTTGTGGTGATCTGAATAGGAATGACCCCCACCCACCCTGGGCTCATGTTGGAATGCGTGGTCATCAGGGAATAGTGCTACTTGAGAAGGATTGGTAGGTGTGGCCTTGTTGGAGGAAGTGTGTCACTAGGGGTGGGATTGAGATTTTAAAAACCCAAGCCAAGCCCAGTGTGTCTCCCTTCCCACTGCCTGGGGATCCAAATGTAAGACTCTCACCTAATTTTCTAGCACCATGTTTGTCTGTATGCCACCATGCTTCTCTCCATAATAATAATGGACTAAATCTCTGAACTGTAAGGCACCCCCAGTTAAATGCTTTTCTTTATAAGAGTTGTCATGTGTAGTCGGACTTTTTCATCAGGCCCATCAGGTCCCCAGTAACGACACAGAGACTTATTACTAATTATGAAAGCTCGGCTGACAGCTTGGGCTTGTTCCTAACTAGTTCTGATAACTTAAATCAACCCATATATTTTAATCTACTTTCTTTTACATGGTTCAGTTATTTTTAGGTTACTCTTACTCTGTACTGCCCATCCTGCTTTCTTTGAGTCTCCTGGTGTTTCCTGGCTTCTCCACCTTTCTTCTTCCCAGTGTCTTCTATGTCTGGAAATCCTGCCTAGCAATTGGTTGTTTAGCTTTTTATTAAACCAATCAGAGTGACACTTCTTCACAGTGTATAAGAAGATTATCACACAACAGCTGTGGTCTCTTCACAGCAATAGAAACCCTAAGTGACATGGCAACTCTTATAAAGGAAAAGATTTAGTTGGGGCTAGCTTATAGTTTCAGAGGTTTAGTCCATTATTGTCATGGCATGGAGCATGACGGCATGCAGGCAGACATGGTGCTGGAGAGAGTTCTGTATCCAGACTGTCAGGCAATAGGAAGAGAGACACACGTTGGACCTGGCTTGAGCATTTGAAACCTCAAAGTCCACCCCCAGTAACACACTTCCTCTAACAGGCCACACCTACTAGTACCACTCCCTAGGGACCAAGTATTTAAATCTATGAGCCCCCTGTTCAAAACACCACACTCCACTCCTTGGCCCTCATAGGCTTGTAGTCATAGCATAATGCAGAAATGCATTCAGTCCAGCTTCAAAAGTCCCCATAGTCTCTAAACAGTCTCAACACTATGTAAAAGTTCAAAGTTAAAAGTCGTCTGAGATTCATTCAATCTCTTAACTGTAACCCCCTGTAAAATCAAGATGAAAAAGCAGATCACATACTTCCAACATCCAATGGCACACGATATACATTACCATCCCAAAAGGGAGGAAAGGGGCATAATGAGGAAATACTGGACCAAAGCAAGACCAAAAACTAGCTGGGCAAACTACACACTCTGTATCTCCATGTCTGATGTCAAAATGCTCTTCAGATCTCCAACTTCTTTCAGCATTGTTGACTGCAACATACTTCTCTCTCATTGGCTTGTTCCATTCCCTGTTAGCAGCTCTTCTAGGCAGGAATCCCATGGCTCTGGCATTTCCAACATCTTTGGGTCTCCAAGGCAATCCAGGCTTAACCTTCACAGCTTCATGCAATGGCCTTTCTA
The DNA here is from genome assembly GCF_049852395.1 of Peromyscus maniculatus bairdii. Taxonomy (NCBI): domain Eukaryota; kingdom Metazoa; phylum Chordata; class Mammalia; order Rodentia; family Cricetidae; genus Peromyscus; species Peromyscus maniculatus. Next base: position 3,302,001 of record NC_134859.1, on the reverse strand, counting down.
AAACTCCATGTAGGAACACTCCTGACATATGCCTGGCCTCATTGGCTTGCTTTATTTGTGGAGGGAGATTCCATACCCCCTTTCTTGTAACCTTGACTCTAAAGCCAGAACCACATGGCCAAAGCTGCCAAGTTCTGCCACCTGCTGGGCCTGGAACATGCCCTTTCATTCACATATATTTCCACCAGTTTTCTGTTTTCCATGGTTTCCCTCAGTGCCTATGCTTGACTGTCCTGGAACTTGATATGTAAACTAAGTTGGCCTGGAACTCAGACACCTGCCTTCCTCTGCCTCTGGAGTGCTAGGATTAAAGGTGTGCACCAGCACTAAACTTTTTTAAATTCCTTTTAACAAGTAGGAAGCTTAGCTGGTGGGGTCTTACTCTGAGTTCACCACTTCCTTTGCTCCATTTAGCATCATATCGCCTCAAGCCCAGGACTTGACTTCATTACACTTCCTGGTGCTCCTTTTCTCCTTAAACTATACATTTTGTATTTTTCCTTTCTTAGCTTGCTCTTTTTCACTATAGATCATCATAAGACTGGCCACTAATAACAAAGCCTATAGTCCATACTAGACTGTTTTGAAATCTCCTCTGCCAACAATGTTAATTCATAACACTTCAGTTTATCCTGGGGCCGATTTTTTAAACAAGGGCAGAAAGTAGCCACATTCTTCACTAAAGTGTCACAAGATTGGTCTTTCTCTAGGCCACATATGAATATTCTTCTCCTCTGAAACTTCTTGAGCAAGGGTCCTACAGTTCAAGTCATCCTTAGCACCACTGTCTTCCATGCTTTTACTAGAATGGTTCATTAATCCCTGCTTAAAGCTTTCCTAATCCAAAGTCCTAAAATTCACATTTCCCCAAACAAAAGCATGGTCAGGCCTATCACAGCAATACTCCAGTCCCTGGTATCAACCTCTGTCTTAGGGTTTCTATTGCTGTGAAGAGACACCATAACCACAGCAACTCTTATAAAGGAAAATATTTAACTAGGATGATATTACAGTTCAGAGGTTTAGTTCATTATCATCATGGCAGGAAGCATGGCAGCATGTCTGCAAGCAGACATGGTGCTGGAGAGGTAGCTGAGAGCTCTGCATTTAGATCATCAAGCAACAGGGCCTGCTTTGAGCATTTGAAACCTCAAAACTCACCTCCAGTGACATATTTCCTCCAATAAAGTCACACCTACTCCAACAAGGCCACACCTCCTAATAGTGCCATTCCTTATGTGACCAAGCATTTAAATCTATAAGTCTATGAGGGCCATTCCTATTCAATGTGCCACAATGTGGTCATGGTGTCTCTTCACAACAATAGAACACTAAGACAGTCTACAGGCTCAGGTTAAAAAAAAAAAAACTGGCTGTGGTGTCAGGCATTATAATCCCAGCACTCCTACAGCAGAATGAGAAACTGAGGCAAAAGAACCCTGCTAGCTTACAGGCCAACTGTCTTGGAGTATGCAGGATGGCAGAACCAGAGGAGAGCTCCTGCATCTATACCATGGAAGGAGAGAACCCACTCCCAAAAGTTAGCCTCTCACACTCATGAACACACATTCATATCATACCTATAGCAATAAAAACAAATTCTAGAGAGCAAAACTGGACAGATTAGGCCTCTTGAGATCAGTCTTTTTTAAAATTTTTATTATATTTTTCCTTCTCTCATTTGCTTTTGTTAGTACTTCTCACTTTAAAGTCAAATAACATACTCATGAAATGTTAAGGAATTACAATCGATTACCATGCAGTGGCCACTGCTATGGACACAATGGGAATTCACTACTGAATTCTTGGCTTTCATAATTTATTACTGATCACTAGTAAAACATATCTTTATTCAGAATTATTACCCAAGGACTAATAATAACAACAGTTAATCATTGTGAAGAATTCACAGAGTCTAAAGAAATATTGAAGAGGAGGAGAAGGAGGAGGAGGAGGAGGAGGAGGAGGAGGAGGAGGAGGAGGAGGAGGAGATCAACACTG